>NC_056574.1:9599549-9599672 GCF_018340385.1 Cyprinus carpio | reverse complement strand
ATGATTTCTCTTCTGGCTGGACGCGCCCGCGACTGGGGTACTGCCATATGGGACTCGTGCTCTTTGTGCTGTGATGACTTTAAATCATTCAAAGCCGAGATGATAAAAGTATTTGACAGATCC
>NC_056574.1:9599380-9599480 GCF_018340385.1 Cyprinus carpio | reverse complement strand
TACTCTTGCACCTACAAGTGAGTGGAACTCAGCAGCGCTGGTGGCTCGTTTTTTGGATGGATTAGTGGCAGATGTTAAGGACGAGATCTACGCACGTGAC
>NC_056574.1:9559242-9599069 GCF_018340385.1 Cyprinus carpio | reverse complement strand
CGAGATTCCGGTGCGGCTGCGCGACAAAGAGGCCGCTCCCTTCCGGTACGACTGCCTTTCTCCGGCTTTTCTTTCAAGAGCCCGGTGTCTCCCCCTCGTGCCGGCCGGGGCCAAGCTGAGAGTGCTTTCCTACGAGAGATGGAGCCTTATAACGAGTAATCGATTTGACAGCAATAGAATATAGCTTCTAGGTTTTATATGAAGGCCACTGAGCCATATTTGGAACCTCAAGAAACAGATTTAAAATAATGTGAGCGGAAAGGATGGATGTCATAGTGTATACATGATTTCATATTTTTTGCAGTGTGCGATTTATGGTACAGAACTGTTGTGAGCTCGTGATGACACAAGAGTGACAGCTTTTTAGTGATTTTATTGAGTGCTCTTTGCAAAACTTTCTAGGCAATAATCCATTAAAATGTGAACTTTGTTGTTTCAGCCACACATGACATCTGAAATTTATGCGGATTATCTCTCGAGAGTAGGCAGTGATTGACATGGGGATAACCATAGCATAGACGGGGGACAAAATATGTGAAATGGGCCTTAAGACTAGAAGCATATCACTATTTCAGAAGCACCCTGAGGATTATTTCTGGACCTGGTTGATACACTTTTATATTATAATTATATACAAAAACAACAAAATACACATGCACTAATAAAATAATCTAATAAATGCATAGTTACAATTAACACTTAACTAAAATAAGTATTAATCAAAAAATAAACTAAGGAAGGCTGACTATAATCAGCGTGCTTCCATTAAGTGAGAAAGGCCTACTCTTCACTTTCTGAAGAAGTAAGAAAACAAAAAAGCTTTTTCCTCTGGTCTTCAGTGATGCGAGGACAACGCTTTAGCTATTACTATTAATATATGAGCGAGTCCAGAGCTAATCTTATAAATGAACACGATGCAACACAGAGCCGAAGACTCGTGGAGATGAACTAATCATTTCTCTTTCTAGTACACACTGTCAGGGCTCAGGTTTGATCTGTCTCTCTTTTCTCCTGGAGGAACTCTTTGTTTTTAGCTTGTTTGTGACAGAAGATGATCAGCTGTTCGCATTTTTGCGACCAGTATGGTCGTACTGCAGCGATTGTTTTGTTTCACTATGCCGCGCTGTACCGTGATTCAGCTGGATTGGCGCTTTTGCAATCAGCCGTCGTAATGCATTCGCTGTTGCTTGTTATTTCCGCGATTTATTTTTTTTTCCCTTATTTAAATCTCATGTTTTCTCTTAGTCTTTGCCAGTGTGTTTGTTGTTAACGCTTTTATGCGCTTTCTTTGTTTTGGTTCATCAGTTATAGCTTTTGTATTTTTTTTTTCAGTTTTTCTTTTTCTGCCCAGTTATTGCAACTGCTGTCTGGACTGTCAATGCTCCTAGCCAGTGGTCTGTTCATCGACTATTGGATTTTTGTTTCGATTATTATCTAGATTTGTGGATCTCTCTTTGAATCTGCCTGGACTATCATCTTTAATGACCATCACTGTTTCTGACTCACCGCCGCCTCTGGAAAGTATCTGTTTGGACTCTGATCTCTTCTGTTGAGTTCTTGATTGTGGATCTGAATTGTGCAGTTCGATTTATCACTGAATAAATCTCTGTTGCATTTCTACTGCATTTGGTTCTTCATTTCAGTGAAACCTGACATAACACACTGGCCATTATGGACCTTAAAGAAGAAGCTCAGCTCCGAAGCCAAGTCGTTGAACATCAGGAGCTTATGTTGAATCATCAGGCTGAGTGAACTACATGCTCGTCATTAATCATGGATGCCTTGGCTGCAGAATCTCAGCTACTGAGCTTCCTCGGACAAGCTTACGCTTATCTTCAGCCCGCCGATCTCAATGTTTCAGCCTGCAGCACCCCAACAGGCCACACTGGTCATGAGCCACTTATTAATAACCCTCCATTTATGCTATGAACCAACTAATTGTCGATCATTTCTTATTCAGTGTGAAGTAGTTTTTCACTTCAACCCCAGAGACTTATGCATTAGATACAGATCCAGAGTGGCTTATATGATTTTCTGGCTGGATCGCCAGCTCGCTGACTGGGGTACTGCCATGGGACTGTGGTTTTGTGCTGTGATGACTTTAAATCATTCAAAGCTGAGATGATAAAAGTATTTTGACAGATTCCGGTTTGGCAAAGAGGTTTCCCCGCAATTACTAGCTTAAGGCCAAGGCAAGAGGTATCAGTTGCTGATTATTCCTATTGAATTTAAGACTCTTGCACCTACATTGAGTGGAACTCAGCACGCTTGGTGGCCTCGTTTTTTTGGATGGATATGGCCGATGCTAGGACGAGATCTACCGCACGTGGACCCTCCTCGACCTGCGTGCCGATAGTTATTGATCTCGCTTATTCGTTTGGATTTCCCGTATGGGAATTTGAGGCTTAAGGTCGGGGAAATCACCCGCTGGATGCGGCCAGAACCGTCTGTTTCCTCCTCCTCTGCTTCCCCGAAGCTCCCTGAATCGTCCTGACCTTTTTGAGCCTATGCAGCTGGGGAGAGAATGTCTTACTGCTGAGGAGAAACACCGCCGACTTTTAAAGGCTTTGCTTTATATTGTGGCGGTCATGGTCATATTGCAGCCGGGCTGTCCATAGTAAAGCCAACGCCCACCAGTAAACAGGAGAATTCTTATGGGCGGTACTTCAATTTCTCCCATCAGAGGGCTCTTCTCATACTCTCATTCCTGCTTTCAGTGTTACTGAATGGCTCTCGGTCATTAAATGCTGCTCCTGTGTTAATTGATTCGTGCAGAAGGGAATTTTGTTGATGCTGAATGGGCCTCATCACTATGGCTCCTGCCCATTCATTCCCCTTTCTTCTCTCCTCTCATTGTTCACCCCTTAATGGACAGTAGAAAGCCTCATGGCAGTTTACTCAGGATCACTGGTCCAAGTGGAGTTTGATTACCTCTTGGTAACCACCGAGGAAATGCTAAATTTTATTTATTTAAGAACTCCCTTCTGTTTCTATTGTATTATGGTCATCCTGGCTGTCTCTCTCTCTTCATTACCGCCATGTTCAACCTGGGCTTGAGAATTTAATTCTTTCTTGGAGTTCACGCTGTCCGCGCTGCTTGTCTTGGGTGGTGGTCTGCTCTGGCCTTCTGTTGTTTGTTCTGTGCTGCAGGAGGAGGAGGTGGATCGTTTCTTCTCTGGGGGATGAAGGCCCCTGGCATGTACCACGATCCGCGTGGCGGCCTTCAGTCGGGGTCCCCAGCTGCTCTCTCTTCCTCCCCATCGAATCGTGGAGTGATTGTGCTTAACATCTTCTTTCCCGCACTTCGGGGTCCTCCTCGCTGGACGCCTTTTCTCTTTGTCTGCACCAGAGCCGGGTGGCCATGGAGAAGCATTTATCAGATTCTTCTAGCAGCAGGTTTGATTCGTCCCTCTTCCTCCTCCAGCAGGAGCGCTGTGTTCTTTTTTTCTGAAGAAGAAGGATGGCTCTGGTTTGTGCCTCTGCATTGACTATCGGGCTGAATGACATACAACTGTTAATAACAGGTACCCCCTGCCTCTTATGTTCAGCAGCCTTCGAGGTCCTGTGGGGTGCAAAGGTTCTTCACAAAATTGGATCTACGCAATGCTTATCATCTAGTTCAGGATTAGAGAGGGGATGAATGGAAGATTTGGCCTTTAACACGCCCACGGGGCGGGGGAGGGGGGGGCAATCTTGAAAATATCTCAAGTTTTAACCTTTTGGGCGGGTCAGTCCAAGGGTGCCCCAGCCGCTTCCCCAAGCGGGGGGGGGGGGACTTCGGGCTACAATGAGTGTGCGGAGAGATAAGGATTAACGACTTTGTCTTTTGTGTACCTGGATGACATTGGGAAATTTTTTCGTCAATCTATTCCAGGTGCACGCCCAGCACGCGTGACGAAAGGCTTCAGCGGTTGCTGGAGAACCATTGTCTGGAAGGCGAGAAGTGTACTTTTCTACACCCAGTCGGTTTCTATCTTCGGGTCGCTTCATCATCTCAGGCGGAGGGGTATTCGTGCATGGACCCTGCGCAAGGTTGGAGCTGAAACTTCTGACTGGCCGGTACTCTGGCTCAAGAAAAGCTTACAGGCCAGCTTTTTGGGCTTCTTCTTAATTTCTATAGGCGTTTTATTCAAAATTCAACATGCAGCCAGGTGGCGCCCCCTCTCTGACAGCTGTAAACTCCACCAACTCCAAATTTTGTTGGTCTAGTGTTACCTCAGGCAGCTTTTGACGATTTTGAAATCCAGGTTCAGACTTTACTCTGCTCCTATTCTTATTTTGCCGGGATCCTAGCAGACAGTTTCGTGGAGGGGTGGACACGTCAGAGGTGGGTGGTCGGGAAGCGGGTGCTCTTTCCCAAAAATCGGCCCCTCATGATAGAAGTAAGTTGAAGGGCCTTGTTCTAGGCTTATTTTTCCCATCGCTTCTTTCTCCCCTCAGAACGAAATTGGCGACATCGGCAAACAGAGAGCTGCTGGCAGTACGCTTGGCTTTGGGGAGTGGGCGTCACTGGTTGGAGGGGGGACGATAATCGCATGGCTCTGGTGTGGACTGGATCATAGAAATCTGGAGTATATTCAATCGCAAAAACGGGCTGAACTCGACCTCAGGACAGGCTCTCTAGCACTGTGTTTTTGGGCACGTGTCTGTCAACTTGGTGTTGTCTTACAGTACCGGGTCCCAGAATGGCCCAAGCCCGACGCCTGTCCCGCAGCTCTGACGCGCCTGACTGGACGGCAGTCTCCTCCCCTGGACACCTTTTTGCCTAAGCCGTGGTGGTGGGGGGCCACCACCGTGGGGTGTCGAGGGTCGGGTCAGGCGAGCATTACCAGGCTGAGGTGCCACATGGCGGCGGTAGTTATTTGCGGGCACTGAGACGATCTTGTGACTGCCGTACGTGGGCAGGGGTGCTCGCCTTGCAGTAGTCACTTTTCTAAACTCACGCGGTCCGGGTGGTGAGGGAGGTCGCGTGGCAGCCATCCATCGCTGCTTTTGCACGCCTACCATGGCTGAGGACATCCGTCGGTTCGTGGTGCGTGTGAGGTTTGTGCTCAAAACAAATCTTTCCAATCACCTTCCGTTGGTCTGCTTCCATCCCCTCCCTATCCTTCCCGCCCTTGTCACATCGTTGCCCTTGATTTTGTTACTGGTTTCGCTTCCATCCCCCATATCCATGGCAATACTGTGGTCCTTACTGTTGTGGGATCGCTTCTAAGCGGTTCACTTCAGTCCCCTTCCTAAACTCCCTCGGCTAGGGAGAACGCCCGGTGGTCATTGACCACGCCTTCCGATTCATGGTCTTCCCGAGTGATGTTTCTGGCAGGGGGCCCCAGTTTGTGTCCCAGTTTTGGCGGAATTCTGTCGACGACTGGGTGCCTCCTCCGCCAGTCCTGTCCTCAGGATTCCATCCACAGACCAACGGCCAAACCAGCGTGCAAACCAGGATCTCGAGCGGATGCTCCAATGCCTGGCTTCCCATAACCCCTCCTCCTGGAGTCAGCAGCTAACTTGGGCTGAATATGCCCATCAACCCTTTCCGGTGTCCCTCGACTGGGCTTTCCCCGTTCATTCGTGTGGCCTTTGTTATCAACCCCCTCTGTTCCTCCTTCTCATGCTGCTGAGGCCGCAGTTTCCCTCAGTCCAGGCATTTATGCAGCGCTGTTATCGTCCTGGAGGAGGGCCAGGAGCGTTGGTCACCGGTCTGTGGGCGCACTAAAGGCTGCTGACCGCCGTCCGACTTGTGGCACCCAGGGATGTTTTGTGGGCAAAGGGTGGGGCTCCTAACCAAAGATCTGCCGACTCGGGTTCCGGCCCGGAAGTTGACCCCCAAATTTATAGGGCCTTTCCCATTGTCAAGGGGTCAGTCCGGCGTCGGCGCGGCTTCGGGTTGCCTCACCCTTTTCTGGTCGTGTCCATCCTGCTTTCATGTTGTGCTTCGTGTTTACAAAACCTGTTCTATGTTCTTCCCATTCTCATGTTTCTATTCCCACCCCCCCTCCTCACCTGGATGATTGAGGTCACTCACTGCCTTTTAATCGTCACGGATTCTGCTGATTCAAGCGGCCATGGTACGGGCTTTTTCAATATTTAGTGGATTGGGAAGGCTGACGTCCGGGAAGAGAGATCTTGGGTCCCCAGCTTCAGGATTTGTTCTGGACCGCTTCGTTCACTCGTGGAGTTTTCATCTGTCGTCAGTCTCCCTCGACCATGAGTGCGGCCGGGTGGCGTTCCTGGGAGGGGTGGTACTGTCAGGGCTCAGGTTTGATCCTGTCTCTTTCTCCTGGAGGAACCTTTGTTTTTTGTTTCTGTTTGCAAGCGTGCCTAGACCCGCGATCAGCTGTTTGCTATTTTGCGATCCAGGCATGGTCGAGTGCACATGTTGATTGTTTTGGTTTTCACTTGCGCGTGCCAGCCGCATTCAGCCTATTGCTGCTTTGCAATCCAAGCCGTGATGCGTGTATGCATTCACAGTCTGTTTGTCATTTCCTCATTTATTTTTTCCTTATTTAAATCATGTTTTTCTCTTAGTCTTTGCCAGTGTGTTTTGTTGTTAATGCTTTTATGCGTTTTCTTGTTTTTGGTTCATCAGTTATAGTTTTGTATTTTTTTTCAGTTTTTCTTTTTTCTGCCCAGTTATTGCACACTGCTGTCTGGACTGTCAAATGCTCCCCTGGCCAGTGGTCTGTTCATAAAGTGGGACTATTGGATTTTTGCTCGGATTATTATCGAGTTTGTGGATCTCTTTGATCTTCCTTGACTACATCTTTATGCCATACGCCTGTGTTCTGACTACCGCGCACCTGGCCAATTGTACTCTGTTTGGACTCTGAGTCGTCCTTCTGTTGAGTTCTTGGATTGTGGATCGGGAATTCAGCAGTTCGATTTATCACTGAATAAAAACTCTTGTTGCATTTCTACTGCATTTGGGTTCTTCATTCAGTGAAACCTGACACACACTGCCATAGCCTTCTAGTCTGATTGGGGCTATGTTACATGATGAATATGACACGACATGAACCGAAGACTCAGGAGATTAATAATAATTTCTCTTTCCTGTACCAGGACTTGCATAGTTAAAACCTTACTGGGATCTGATCAATGTTTTTGGTGAATAAATGTGTTGGGGTCTTTGGCTATTACACCCGTAACATTTTAATATATCTTCTGCCGAAAATTACTTGACAAATGGATTCCTTCATTTTTGCTGAACGAGATTCAAAGATCATCTGAGTCCAGTAAAATGATCTGAACTGTCCATCACTATGGTGGTTTCACCATCAGGACAGTTTTCCTAGTCATGTCATTACCCGGAAAACAGGTGTTGACAGGCGCCATCTTCTGGTGAGACGCGGCAAATCATTCGACGGCTCACCTGACTTTCAACAGGGCCATTATGGGTATGGGTACCTTTCAACTAAGGTTACTGTCACCACTAAAATGGGCTGCGTCCCCCTCAAACTAGGTCGCCCTATTTAAAGGTATAGTTGTTGTTTTACATTTGTTAGTCATTTAAATCTGTGTAATCATCATGTAAGTTTACGTGAAAAAGAGAGAAAAGGCACAAAACCTCCAAGGTGGTTTTGGCATAGGTGACAACAACGACTTATGTGGGTGCTTCTTCAGTGAAATGTCGTGACATTGACACTTAAGTCGATCCCGGATAAACTCTTCACAACGAAATCGAAGAGGAACGAACACTGATCATATAATGTAAATTTTTTTTCAATAACAACAATCAGGCCGAAACGAAGTTCGTTTTGAGTTCATTTTCGGCAATTCGAAACAGCGGACCATATGCTAAACCTTTTCTGGGGGAGTTCGGTTTTCGGCTCCTAAAACACCTAGTTTATATTGGTATACCACCTTCTATTGGGGGGCGTTTAAGGTTCTTGCTTCAAGGGGTCTCACTTTCATGTAGTTCCTGTTCAGATTACATAAAATCATAATATGCGATTTCCTTCATATTAAAAAAAACTCTGTCCAAGGCTGCTGTTAAAGCGTCAGCATTAGTAGGGTCGACATGTTGCAAGTGGATCTTTGACATTATTCCAATTCTCTTTGCGTATGAGCAGATGTAGTTTCATACTGTAGTGATCTACGGATTCGCCTAGTCATTGCCGTGTGTTGTTTCAAGAGAGCAACCAACATTTGTGCCCATGTGTTGCATTCTGGTAACACTTTGACACTAAAAGGTTCATTAGTTTCATACCATTAGTAACATGATTTAGATTATGAACAATACTTTACAACCATTTATAATCTTAGTTCATGTTAATTTCAGCATTTACTAATGCATTATTAAACTCAAAAGTTGTGTTTGTTAGATCATTAGTTAATGTGTACTGTGAAACTAACAATGATTGATTGTATTTTTATTAACTAACATTAACAATGATTATATAAATAGTGTAATAAATGCGTTGTTCATGTTAGTTAATACATTAAATAATGGTAACAAATGACACCTTATTGTAAACGTATTACCTTCATTCTTTCTTTTATATCCAATTTATCCTTAATTCATTTGTAATAATAATATTATTTAAATCATTTCTGTCCCGACAACTCTCAAAAAGCAAGTTTAGCATAGGTATATGTTAATGTGTTTGGTCTTGGTGTAGATATAGAATCTGCTACACTGCTGCTGCTGTGGGAGAGTAAGTTGTATGTTTTTTGTTAACAAAATTTCAGAGTGGTTACTGCACAGTTCAATTCATTATTTAAAAAAAAAAAAAAACATTTACCCTTTTTTGTTGTTGTTTCTTTTTACCATTAATGCCCTAATCCAGTCAGATTCACATTTTCTGATTTTCAACTTTGTTACTTGGCCTTAAAAGGTCATTTCAATTACTGACTGCAAAAAGAGATTTGCTTGAATTCAGCTTTTATTAACAAAACAGGAAAAAGAGAACCATGAATTCATATAAAACTGCTTCTATGCTTTGTTTGTGGATGAGGAAGGAGTCAATAATCATCCGCAGGTTCAAGGTCTTGTATAAGACGTCTATCAGCTCCTGCATTTCTCTCCTGTTGCTTTACATATTTTTAGCCCTAAATCTCCACACTTTCATTCAAAGCTTAAGATCAATAAGAAAAGATCAGTGGGTCGATCAAAAGGGGATTTATCATATTTGAGGTTCCTTGGCATCAAACGTTTGAAAACCTCTGCTCCAAGAAGACAAAGTAATAACAAACAACGTGTATTCAGAAAATCCTTATCTAGTATCTATTTAGTACAAAGCTAATTTTCATTCTCATAAATGTGTATTATAGTATTCAAAGTATCCATTCAAGTAAGTAAGTATTATTCAAGTAAGTACTTTAGTCTAGGGGTCTCCAAACTCAGTCCTGGAGGGCCGGTGTGTCTTGCAAACTAGCCTCAGCACATCTGCCTGGAAAGTTTCAAGTATGTCTAGTAAGACCTTGATTAGACCAGTTTTAGCCATCCCAAATTGTGGTTGCAGAGTTGCAAAATTTACAAACCTCAAAAAAGCCAAAATAAAAGAAAAATTAAACAGCACATATAAAACAATCATCCATCTGTAACAAAAAAGTGCCTCACACGGCTGCAGCGTGGGTGGAATATAGGCTCCCCTGTAGCAAAATCAATGCATTCTTGTAAGAAAACATATTTTATAACCACTTTTCTGTATCTGCGCTTAACTGTCAGATGCGTGGAAGCGCATGCGTTGGTGAGAAATATGCTAGTCTAGCAAGAATCAAGTTTAGTTTACAGGATCAAAAAAAGCAAAGTTCTTTTCGCAAAGGAAAACCAACTCTTGTTTATATCGAAATCCTCCAACATTTTCTTTACAATATTCTATCTGTTACTTCTAATTCATGAGACTGTAGTGTTTTTTGTTCTGTTCTTCTCTCTCTCCTTCCACATATGACAGGAAGATTCTTTTCTTTGTTATGTGTATAAATGCTCGCCTAATACCACCGCCTGCTGGCGACATAATATAAAAAATTAGACTGCTAATTTGAAGTACCTACATGAGCTGGACTGCTGATTAGCATTTGGAGCAGTTTTTAATTGGTTGTGACAAAAAAAAAAAAAACATCCATTCTGAGACTGAAACGTAAGGGAGGAAAAGAAGGCCAAAAGCAGCAAATATCACCAGAAGTTACTTGGAATATGGTTTCACTAAGACCAAGCTGCATCGGGCGGATTACCGACTATCAGCGTGATTTGCGGCGTATGAGTTCGCAAAGGGCGAGAGTATTAAACATTCCAACAATGCATAAGACACCCTCTGCATAACTAAACGCTGAATCACTGCAGTCAAAAATGCCGGAATTTTTTATCGGGAAAACTACAGAGCTTACGCGGGTCAAAAAATCGGGTACTACAGAATTCCATCAAGAGGAGGGCTCTTCGCAGCATCATTCATGATCTTCACTGGATTTGCAAAAACTGGGAAAACTACACACCTAGGGTGAGAATTTCCTTCCTTTCTTCTTCTTGATGCCAGTGGCACAATGATTACAGTGACTAACCGTGATTGGTCTAATGGCAAATGGATGTGAAAAATAAAAAATTAAATCGAGGTTCATTTTTTTTCTCTCCAACTTGAGCGAGAGCACTGATGTGCTGGAGAAATGCAGTTGTTGGTTTCACGTTAGATTTGTTGATGAAGGAGAAATTAAGGAGGATTTTCTTTTCTATTGCGGCTCTTCATGAGCGTGCAATAGGTAAGCAACTTTTCACCACATTGGATTCATTTATACGTGGGCATGACATTGAATGGAAGAACTGTGTAGGAATTTGCTCCGACAGAGCGCAGGCAATGACTGAAAAGGTAAACACAGTGGATTAGTAAGCAAAGTACAGGCCGTCCCGCTCCACTTTGCAGTGTGGTGGCATTGCATGATACACACGCAAGCCCTTTCGACAAAAGACATACCACCTGATATGAAACAAGTGATGGATGAAGCCATTAGTGCAGTCAGCAAGATAAAAATGAGCTCAACAAGCCTACGGCTTTTCAAAGTTCTCTGTCAGGGGCGGGCAAGAACACGGCAGCTGCTGCTCTGTAAGCAAAGTGCATTGTGTAAAGTGATATTCTCAATGTTACCACCTAGAAAACAGGATACAGGCTTAAACCATTCAAATACTTCTGCTTACACTGGGTCAGGATATGCAAAATAAATCTATTGTATCTTCTTTCTCTGGTTACTGTGTATAGACCACCAGGGTCAGATACAGAATTCTAAAAGAATTTGGAGATTTCCTCTCAGACCTGTTGGTTACCACTGATAAAGCGCTAATTTTGGGAGATATTTTTAAACATTCACGCTTGATAATACAAATGGATGTATTAGGACTTGGCATGTTTACTGACATATTACACTGTTTTGAAGTAAAGCAAAATGTCACCGGGCCCACTCATCGTTTTAATCATACACTAGATTTAATTATATCACATGGAATCGATCTTACTGACATAGATATCGATAAAGTGAAGATGTTACTGACCATTTCCTTGTATCGTGCATTCTGCCTATTGTTGATAATAACTATATAGCTACCGTTATCGTCCCAGGCAGAACTATTGTTCCAGCCACCAAAGACAGATTCACAAATAACCTGCCTGATTTATCTCAACTGCTCTTGTAAAAATCCCATAAATACACATGAACTAGACAAAATGATTCATCAACATGGGCACTAGCTTCTCTAATACATTAGAAGCTGTTGCCCTCATCAAATTGAAAAAGGTTAGAGAAAAACGTACTGTGCCATGGTACAAGTAATACCCACACTCTAAAGAAAGAAACTCGTAGTCTTGAGCGCAAATGGAGAAAAAGTAACTTGGAAGTTTTTAGAATTGCATGGAAAAACAGTATGTCCAGCTATAGACAGACTCTAAAAACCGCCAGGTCCGAGCATATCCACAAACTCATAGAAAAACAACCAAAACAATCCAAGGTTTTTATTTAGCACAGTGGCTAGATTAACAAATAACCAGACGCCACCCAATCTAAATATTCCCTCACAGTTAAATAGTAATGACTTTATGAATTTCTTCACTGATTAAATAGATAACATCAGAAATACAATAACAAATGTAGATTCTACAGTGTCTAATACTTTAGGTTTATCGCACCCCATGATAAACTGCAGTGCTTTACAACTATAGGACAGGAAGAGCTAAATAAACTTATCATTGCATCTAAAACCAACAACATGTTTATTAGATCCTGTACCTACTAAATTACTGAAAGAGTTGTTACCTGTAGCAGAAAAAACGCTTCTCCAATATTATTAACGTGTTCGTTATCTTTAGGTCAACGTCCCCAAAACCATTTGTCAAGCTGGCGGTTATTAGCCTCTGATTAAGAAACCAGAACTAGATCCTAGTGAACTGGCAAATTACAGACCCATTTCAAATCTTCCATTTATGTCTAAAATTTTAGAAAAAGTTGTGTCTGCTCAATTGTGCTCCTACCTGCAAAAAAATGATCTCTATGAAGAATTTCAGTCGGGTTTCAGGCCCCACCATAGCACAGAAACTGCACTTGTTAAAATTACAAATGACAGTATATTAGACAGTAACTTGTCTTTTGAAAATCATATTTCCCATGATACAAAAACAGCATTCTTCCATCTTAGAAACATTGCCAAGCTACGAAACATGTTACCTGTTTCCTGATGCAGAAAAGCTAGTTCATGCATTCATGACCTCTAGACTGACCATTGTAATGCACTGCTAGATGGTTGTCCTGCATCCTCAATTAACAAGCTACAGGTAGTCCAAAATGCAGCGGCTACAGTCCTTACCAGGTCAAGAAAAATATGATCATATTACCCCACTCTTACAGTCTCCTAGTGCACTGGCTACCTATTAAGTTCTGTGACAGTTAGCAAAATATTATTACTTACTTATAAGGCCCTTAATGGCTTAGCTCCCAAGGCATCTAACTAGCCTTCTACCACGCCATTAACCCGCCACGCCCCTAAGGTCACAAAACGCTGGACTTTTGATAGTACCTAGGATAGCAAAGTCCACTCTTGAAAGGAGGTAGAGCTTTTTTCGCGATTTGGCTCCCAAACTCTGGAATAGCCTTCCTGATAATCTTCAGGGTTCAGACACACTTCCTCTGTGTTTAAATCTAGATTAAAAAACACACTTCTTGGCCAAGCATTCAAATAATGCATCTCATAATTTTGACTGCAGTTATATCTGATCAAATGCGATTATTATTCTTTTTAGCTTAAGCTAAACTAATTAATTTTACTTGGCTGGAACAGCAGCTACGCTAATTATGTCTCTATTTGTTTCTCTGTTTTACCACGGGATTAACTAGGATTTACACAAGCTCCAGTCTGGATCCATAACACCTGAGAGGAGATGATGCCAACCCCTCAGAGGACCTCCTTGCTAGGATGATGTTAACCCAGAGAAGTCAACATACAGAACTACCTACGTATTTTTGCTATAAGTTTGATTGCATAATTGCTGTTAATAGTGTTAATCGGCCTGGTTTTGTTTCTTATGTCTTTTATTAATTTTTTTCTGAACATTTCTGCCGTATGCACATAAACTGACAGTCACCACTGATAAGCTACTCCTAAATATTGTCAAACTTAATTTTTCTGTAAGTTGCTTTGCAATGATTTGCATCATAAAAACCGCTATACAAATAAACTTGAATTAAATTGAATTTAATTGGCTTTCCAGAGGAAAAGTTCTCAGTCAACTCCATGAGCTCCGAGAAGAGGTGAGGATCTTTCTTTTGGAGAAAAACTCCCAGCTAGCTCCAAAATTTTCCGATGAAAAATGGCTTGCTCTTCTGGCCTACCTGGCTGACATTTTCAGCCGACTTAATGATCTGAACACAGGTCTTCAGGGCAAAAATACTCTTTACTCTTTCTGATAAAATTGAAGGATCAGAAAACTGTCATTATGGCGAACTCGCTTGGACAATGATAACTTTGACGCTTTCCCGTTACTGGACGATTTCCTTAACGAGAGCACTGTGCCAAAAGCCAGTTTGCGTCAGTGAAATGGAAATGCAATTCCGTGAGTATTACCCTGAAAATCAAGCCATGTCTGTAACAGAAGAGTGTATCAGAAACCCTATTACAGAGACATCACAGATAGGAATGCCAATTGAATTGGAAGAGTCACTCATTTACATGGCAACAGACATGGGCCTGAAGTAGAGGTTCGCGGAGAAACCACTGGTGGATTTTTGGATATCCGTGCCTGCCGAATAACAAGAAACCGCTGCCTAATCCGTCAAAGGGATTACCCTCCAGAGTGAGAGGTTCAAGGGACAACGGGAATGAAGGGTGTAGGACGTCAAAACAAAACTCTTTTTGGAACGCACTTCTGCTTCACAGAAAACTATCAAGGAGGTCCTTCAGTGCGACATTTGTGTATGCTGGTTGACCTCCAATCGATCTTTCGTGTACATTAAATATTAATTGTATCTTTGTATATTGTATGATGTAATCGAAGTGCCCTTCCGATAGGGATGAAATAATCCCAATTTTGGTGAAATTCACCGATGAGTGAAGCAAAATGTTTGGGGGGGGCCAAAACAAAATTAGTGTTGTACGGTTTCGAAACAATCAGACACCTTGTCCTCCAACTGTGACACCTTGTGGTCACTTGCATGGTGAACATTAATAACATAGAAATCACGCCACAATCTGTCTCATGTTGGTCCAAGTGGTAAACTGTTTTTCTGTTCCTTTTCTTTTTGCGGTGTCCTGTCGCACAAAATCTTGGAACACACCAAAAGCATCATTTGGCCATGTCACGTGACTGGGTGTTTTGAATACACTCGGAGCAGTTTTTTCGAAACTCTATGCTAAAAATGTTGCATTGCTTACTGTATTGGTGCGGCTCCCAGGGGGTGAGGGTGGGTGGGGGCATGCCCTTCTGCAAAACAGCAGTATCCATGCGTCCACCATTGCCCACTCAGTGCAACACATTCCTTCGCATAGGCTGATCAGGTTGCAGGAACGGGAAACACCACGTCATTATAACGCACTGATCCAGAAGCATCCAAACATGCTCATGGGTTAACATGTCTTGGTAGTATGCTGGCCATTAAACAAGAAACTGAGATGTTTTCAGCCTTCCCCAGGAATTGTGTACAGATCCTTGCAACATTGGCCCGGACCAGTTGCACTATCATGGCACACACAATGGTCCTCAGGAATCTCGTCACCCGGTATATCCTGTGCATTCAAAATGCCATGATAAAATGCACCTGTGTTCGTTGTCCATAAACTACGCCTGCCCATACCATAAACCCCACCGCCCACCATGGCCCACTCGATCCACAAACAATGAACATCAGCAAACCGCTCACCCACACAATGCCATACACGCTGTCTGCCATCTGTCCTGTAACCAGTGAAAACCGGGATTCATCCGTGAAGAGAACACCCTCTCCAAAGTGCCAGATGCCATCAAATGTGCAGTCTGGTCTGGTTCGAGACCCCAATGAGGATGACGGGCATGCAGATGAGCTTCCCCTGAGACGGTTTCTGACAGTTTGTGGCAGAAATTCTCTCGGCTATGCAAACCGATTGTTGCAGCAGCTGTCCGGGTTGGCTGGTCTCAGACGATCTTTGGAGGTGTTGAATGTGGATGTGGAGGTCCTGTGGCTGGTGTGGTTAGACATGGTCTGCGGTTGTGAGGCTGGTTGGATGTACTGCCAAATTCTCTGAAAGGCCTGTGGAGACGGCTTATGGTAAAGAAAATGAACGTTCCGTTCATGGGAAACAGCTCTGGTGTACATTTCTGCAGTCATCATGCCAACTGTATGCTCCTTCAAAACTTGCGAACATCTGTGGCATTGTGCTGTGTGATGAAAAACTGCACATTTTAGAGTGGCCTTTTATTGTGGCCAGGCCTAAGGCACACCTGTGCAATAATCATGCTGTCTAATCATCATCTTGATAGGCCACACCTGTGAGGTGGATGGATTATCTCAATAAAGGAGACAGTGCCTCACTAACACAGATTTAGGACGGATTTGGGACAATATTGAGCGAGAAATAGCCCGTTTGGGTACATAGAAAAAGTCTTAGATCTTTGACTCAACTTATGAAAAATGGGGGGTAAAAAACAAAGCTATTGCCATTTAGAGTTTTTTTTTTAGTGTAGTTTTGAATTTTTTTTTTTTACAGTTCATAGTCAGGTTGACTGGCTCGAAGACCTGCTTCAGGCAAAACATCCATAGAATTGCAGCAAAAGCTAGTAAATTTTCCTTTTGTTTCCAATACACACATATTTCAATATTTGCCCTCAAGACATCTAATAACAGTTTATCATCTGATCTACTGGCAGCATAGGAAGGAACAGAACCAAGCTGTTAATTGGGGGGGGGGGGGGGTGGTTTGCCGAAACAAATAATCGCAGAAAAAAGAAGTAATTTTGTGTTATTTGTAACTCTTTGGTAGATACATTTATGATTTCTATTGCATTACTACTAGTACTGTTACTGCTAATAAAACAGATCTCTGGGGGCCCCAAAAGTGCATCGGCCCTTAGACCCAACCCCCCCCCCCCCCACCACACACACTGTAGCAATTGCAGTATGCATCAGAAACCCTCCACCTCCTGGGTGATTTCATGCATGTTATAAATGATGGTTATCGCATACTGTACTGTTATTTGTGCAGCAAGCATTTCTTATGTTTGTTAACCTGCATTTTTTTTATCTTTTATTTTTTTTTTTTACGTTATTTTCAGTTTTTTTTTTGTTACTACTTAAGTGAATAAATAAAACATTAAAATATTGAAACAATATTTTTGTTTGTCTTGCTTTATTATACATTCACATTAAGATTTAAACAGTCACATAAACATGTTATAACATGCCTTAAGCTTTATACTTTGTACGCGCTCGCCTAGAGGATACAATGTGTTCATGCAGCAAGACCACATAATCATACCAGTGTCTAAATTTAATGTAAAATAAAAAACACTTTTAAAACCAAAGTTAATTTACACAAGTTGAGAAAAACAAAAGATTTTTTTTTTTTTTTTTTTTTAGAAAAAAGCTTCTTTACCGCCCATCAGTACTAAATAGTAATTATACTGTTCCTGGAATATTACATTAAATTAAGCATGACAAGAAATTCAAATTTTAGTAACAACGTGAAATGTAAAATAAACCTGTTATCAGGTAAACACTTTGTAAAATAATATTTGCAAAATTAGTAGAACATTAAAGAAGGCAGAATGGTTTCCACTGTTAAACAATGCACAACTCAGGTCACTTTTTCCAGTGCTGTTCAACACAAACACAGTTTCACACCAGAGATCAGGCTGATCTGTCCTATTTTTGACAGCAGTGACTTTAAACTTCTCATATGGAGGAATCAGCACCTCTCTCTCATTGGGATACTTAGAGTATTTTGTCAGATTAGCACCTTCACAAGTGTAGATTACAAAACAATTATTTCCCAAACCCTGTATTACGGTTCGATCAAGAGAGGAGGATGAAAATGAGCTCAAACGAACCTCTTTGCTCTTAACATCAAATTTAACATTTGTACCACGATAAGTTACATAGCATCTATTTTCTTTTTTTTTCAAAATCTGTATCGCTTCTGTTAACAGAAAGTGAAGTGAATACCATTTGAATGTCCCCTCTCTGTATTTCTGTTTTTCAGTACGAGTGGCACTAGTGAAATTACTATATACTCTAGAGTCTTTGTTAGTGTAAACATAAATAGCGACGGAATGAATCTGCTGCAAGTTATCCTCTGCTTTCT
Source organism: Cyprinus carpio (assembly GCF_018340385.1). Classification (NCBI taxonomy): domain Eukaryota; kingdom Metazoa; phylum Chordata; class Actinopteri; order Cypriniformes; family Cyprinidae; genus Cyprinus; species Cyprinus carpio. The sequence goes on along the minus strand of NC_056574.1, from coordinate 9,581,323 downwards.
TTGCATTCTCTTCACCTTCTTCCCAAGTGTTATTAAATTCAGCTGATCCAGATCTTTCCTTCTTTAGAAATGTCTTCACCAGATTTGCCATTTCCATAGTACAACCGTCATATTGGTCATCGACAGAATTCGGTGCCATATCCAGTGAAAATATCTGTCCTTCAACAGCAGTTCTGTGATCCTGCAGCAACAGGAATCATAATGACCAATCATCAGTATTCATGTCTGTAATATTCATACCAGAACAAAAGCTTACCTGTGCTAGGGCAGCTAAAATGAGAAGAAAAGCTTCAGTGAGCAGTAGCATCTTGATTGTCAAATCTCTAGATCTAGAAGATCTAGTGAAGCACAGATTCTGAAAGTCAAACAAAGCAGGGTTTTAACTATAACTATATAAATGGAAATAACTATTTACATAGATTTTTACAATAAAACTGTTATATTTTCCTTTTAATTTAAACCCAAACATACCTAAGAAAATAACTGTTCTCTCTTGTTGTCAGATTGTGAGTTTCTTTTTTGTTATTTTTCAGGTGCTCAGAAGCAACAGCGAGAGGAAGAAGATCAGAAAAATCAGTCACTCACAGCCAGACGACAACAACTCTTCAAACCGGGAGATGAGGAATTGGCTTTTGTATATTACAGATCATCTGTGTCCATGTGTTCTGTGTGGGCCTGTGAGTGAGATAAATGATGCATCACAGTACATTGTTCATCCAGATGACTCTATTTGGAGTCAGTTGGAACAACATTTGAACAGGTATTTCAACAAAATGCTCTTGTTGGCATAATTTCCTACTAAAACACTGTTCACAGCAATTTCTTTACATCAGATAAGATAACATTTTGCAAGTTTAATATTTTACACTTAAGAAAGTGTAAACTGAAAACAGAACCAATTTAATGCAAATTAAATTCATAAAACCTGCTGCCCAGCAAATAGATAGATAGCAAGATTGCAAGCCCCCATAAAATTGTGAAATAGCATTTATTTAATTTTCTTTTGAATCTGTATGACTTCTGTTAAAAAAAAAAAAGGTGAATTCTATCAGTATACCATTTTTTAATGTTGGTTGAAATCACTATGGACTTTAGGGCTTCATGTTAATACATCAAAAAAATCTGATGTCACTTCTTTTGAAGTCCACACTCCATTTATTCATTGTGTCACATGGGAATGGTTGACTATCACAAAAGATGTTTTTGACTTTTGCCTGAAAAACATTTCACCCAAATTTGGGTTGATCTGATGAAAGCTCTAGGACAAGTCTGAACAACCATTTATTCCATACATTTCTAACACTGAAGTGATATTTTCACTTTTGGTGGTGCTATAGGGTTTGAGAGTGACAACAAATTTGGTCAGATTATTTTTCTGTGCCTGTCCTATAACTGTGCAAAATTTAGTAACATTTTACTATGCAGTTCTGCCTGTCTATGGCAAAAAATAAAATAAAAATAAAAATAAATAAATAAATAAATAAATCTAATGGATTCAAAAGATGCCAATGCAAGGTTGCTTTCCACATTTTCTGCCGGAACCGGACATATGTTGATCTGCAGGTGGAAACACACTCCAACTTTAAAATGCATCTGTATCCGTTTATCTGACATGAATAAATGACATTAAAAATGATGAATGCTCCTGTATCACAACACACCCAGTCATGTAGTTGTGCTTGTTTGGTTTGTTCGTCATAATCCTGAAACATTGGGTCGTAGTATTCAAACTCATTTCCATGAACATAGCTGAGATGATGGTGGAGAGAGTCATTTACTGGCTGGTTTGTATCAAATGGATTTCCTGCAGGAATTATGAAAACACTTAGAAGATCCAAAGTATTTAATTTTAGATTTTTTAGTAAATCACACAAGAAGTCTTGAAACTTCTCAAATGCTTCCCACAGATAGCATTTCTGACACTTTTGTCTCTTCGCTCAGTTGTTTGCAAATTACAAACAAGTCCACTTCACAGTACTAGCATCTCATGAAATATACTACAAGTGTGAATCAATTTTGAATTTCACTGAATCCCTAAACTTCTGTATACAGAGACAGCTGTCAATGCATCACAAAACTCCCAGTTTAACTGTGCATGTTTTCTGTAATATAAAAATGTGATTATCTGAATGTTTCTACATTGATTTCTGTCTGTCTTGTCATCTGAGTTGTGAGTCTTCATTTACCTGCATTGTTTTTGCTGACTGTGTGTTGTTTGTTCATCCTCATGTGCCCAATTTTTTCCTACTGAAGTGAATAAACTGCTTTTGACACAATATTTTAGTAAATCTTGTGTTTTTATTATTAGATCACCTGTCACATGGACATGTTGTAACATGCCTGTCGCTTTACAGTGCACCCTCTTTAAAGGGCATGTTGTAACATTTCACTAAAAACATACAATGAGTTCAAGAAACAAGACCACGTAATTGTACCACATGAGTGAAGTAAAACTGAAAAAAGAAGAAATAAAATTAAAAAAGGTTAACAATCAAAACAAATCTATAAGTTTAACAGGTTAGCGGATAAACACTTTGCAAAATAATATTTGCAAAAATTAGTAGAACATTAGAGAAAGCAGCATGGTTCCCACTTAAACAATGCACAACTCAGGTAAGTTACTCATGTAAGTTACATAGCATTTCTTTCTTTTTTTTCAGAATCTGTATTGTTTCTGTTAACAGAATGTGAAGTGAATACCATGTGAATGTCCCCTCTGTATTTTTGTTTGTCAGTGCGAGTGGCACTAGTGAAATTATTATATACTGAAGAGTCTTAGTAGTGTAAACATGAATAGCAACGGAATGAATCTGCTGCAAGTTATCTGTAACACCTGCTTGCTGAAATCGTGTAGGTAACCTCACTAACAGGGTTGGCTAAAAGTTTCAAAAACTAATTTTGATCTCTCAGCAATTGCGATGTAACGGATCAATGGGCCAATCAGAAGACACAGGAATCGTAGGAGGCAAAAGGCACACACACATAGCCTTTCCAAGACACACTGATTTATATGACAATATTGACTGGAATGAAATGATTACACAATAAGAGAAAAAATATAAATATAAATCAATAATACACTTTAAAGGAAAAAAATCAGTTGTGATTTCACTTGGTCATAAAATAAAATGATTGCCCAAATTAAACAAAAAAAATGCAAAAAATAAATAAATAAATAAAATAACAATGGCAAAGATTTAGCTCCTTTTCCCTTTTAGAAATTTGCTTCTGTTCTAACTTCCCTTATTATTTGCTTTAGTGGTTTTAGGTGTGATTTAGTTACACCTTATCAAAAGGTTTTAATGGTTTAGGTTAGATTATATCTCTGTTTCCTAATTTCAGCGTGTTTTGTGAAATTTCTTTTTCAAACCAAAATTACATTTACATCCAATATAATCCAACAAAAATAAATTTACAATAACTTTGGATTACCACCTCAACAATTAAAGAAAATAATGTAGAAAACACGTATCAATTCTTAGCAGTTGAAAATTATTTCCAATTCAAACATTCCAGTCCCAAAGAGAATTAGAATGTTCTCCCTTAGTTCTTAGAAAATGTCAGTTCCAACAGAAAAAAGATACCTCAATCCTTAAGTTCACAAAGAAGAACTCCCACAGATAAACGAAAACGGCAGAACGATGCAAATCCAATGGAAGGTGAGAAAGGAGATCCAAGTTCAGTCTTCACGGTGCCTCGCATCTATTTCCTTCTTTCGACATGAGACTCGATGCATCCACGCCAAAAACGCAATCCACAGTAAGCAAATACAACTTCAAAACTTATGCATGCAAAACTGGCCTGCACACAACGGGACAATGTCCTTAGTGAATCAACTTTACATTAGCATTATTCAGCAACTTCTGAACAACAATTAACAAAATGCGTCACATTTTACACACAGTGAAATACAGATTTTTCCTGTTGAGTCTCACATAAATAAACACTCACAGTTCACCACATTTATCAAAATATACATTCAACTCACCGATTCCTCTGTATATTAATGCTTTTTTTTGTTAATTGGTCTTCTTTCCAGGTTGCACCAGATGAACCAACGATTAGCTTCATTTACGTTAGCTAGGCCTTAAACATTTACAGATCAACAGGAACTCTATACAGATAAGTTTTTTTTTTCAACAACTTCTCAATCGATGTAGTTTTAATATAAAACTGATCCTAGGTGAAATTCTTGTGTTTCTTTTAGGTATTTTTCCATCAATTAATTCTCTAAATCTCTCTCTCTTCTCTGTATTCTATCTCCGTTCTATCTGCGTTGCTCACAGGACTGAGTCTGCATCGTTCTCTGGGGGCGAAGTCAGCGCCGCTTCAAGATTTCTCTAATTGGATGACTAACATCTGCACTGCTATTACCAATTCTTATTGGATGAACTATGCCGCAGTAATATGCATATTAATAGTATGATTAATAATAAAATATATATTTTTTTTTTCAATTTTATTTTTCTCTGTGTCTTTCTTTATATTCACTACGTAAGTTAATATAGTAGAAATTTTTTTTTTTTTCCTTGGACTGCAAATTAATTTAAATCTGGGTTACACCCTCCCCTCCTAGAAGTATGCAAGTCCCTTTGCATATCACCAGTGGGTGCATAACCCCGAGTTATGGGGTGTACTATTGAGAGAAATTCTGCTGGGAAATTCTTCCAGCTGAACTGGATCCCTCGATGGATGATTCTCTCTTATGATTTGGATCCTGCACCACCAAGGTAGGTGAATAACTCGTATCAGCATTCTTTTCTCTTTCAGGTTGGACCTCAGGATTTTCAGATAAGTCAGTTCCAGGATTAACAGGTAAGTTGGTTCCAGAATTCACAGTTTTGATTACAGGTAATTCATCAATGACCTGAAATTCTCTTTCAGGTATGTCACTCTGAACTCCATGGCTGACCTCTAAGCTTGCTTCAGATGACGGAACAGCATTTTTCCTGTTTGGGTGAGCCACTTCAGGAGTGTGAACCACAAAAAAATCCCTCACAATATCAAGTTGAGGCATCATACAATGACTTTCCTCTTTCTTAGAGACAGGGATTTCCTCTGTTCCCCTCAGAACGTCTGCAGGCTGTCTCACTGAGAGTTTTGTGCTTGGGAACTGGACTCTGCGTCTTACATTCTCGTATTTCTGATGGAAGAGTTCCACAAGGGAGTAACAAATACCGATGTAATGTCCGGATGGTCCTGTTTGAGTTTCAGGGCATACTTTATACACTGGCAAATCACCATGTTGGTCAATGATTACGTAGACTACTCCTTCCCATTTGTCAGCAAGTTTGTGCTTTCCTTTGAGTCGAACATTTCTGACTAAAACTCGGTCTCCCTTGTGCAATGTTGATGCTTTCACCTATTTGTCATAGCGGGTTTTATACCTTTCTGCCGCCATCTTGGAATATTCAGTCGCAATATGGTAACTTTCTTCAAGTTGTGACTTGAGATTCTTTACATACTGTGAATGTGTTATTTCTCCTTCATTTTTCAAAGGTAACCCGAATGCTAGATCTACAGGAAGTCTAGGCTGACGCCCAAACATCAACTCGTAAGGGCTGAACCCCGTGGTCTCATTACGAGTACAATTGTAAGCATGTACAAGGGGTTTTACATACTCTTTCCAACAGCCTTTCTTTTTTGTTCTCCAGAGTTCCAAGCATGCTTAATGTTCTGTTGAATCTTTCAACAGGGTTTCCTCTTGGGTGGTATGGTGTTGTCCTGACTTTTCGCACTCACGGCTACTTTGCATAACTCTTTGATTAGATGCGATTCAAAGGCAGGGCCTTGGTCACTGTGAAGGCGCTCGGGGTTAACCATAATGGCAAATGAACTGCTCCCACAGGCACTTCGCAACAGTTATGGCCTTCTGGTTAGGAGTTGGGATAGCAAGTGCATATTTAGTAAAGTGGTCAGTGAATACTAACACATCTTTGATATTACTACGGTCAAGCTCTAGAGTTAGAAAGTCCATGCACACAATCTGCAAGGGACGAGTGGCCAAAATATTCACAAGGGGTGTAGCTTTTTCAGTTTTTTTGAGATCTTTCTTCGTATGCACCGACCACAGGTCCTACCTTTGTGCTCAACGTCTGAGGCCATTTTGGGCCAATAGAACCTGGTTCTAACTAGGTCTAGAGTACGAAGCTTTCCCAGCAAACTGATTCCATCATGAAACTCCAGGCAGTCTTTCTCCCTGAGGAGGTAAGGCAATCTGGGAAGGGCATTCCTTAGGACAGGGGTTCTTAACCTTTTTGATGTCGGGGCCCAAATTTTACAGTACAAAGTGGCCCAGGGCCCATTCAAATATTAGCACTGTATTGGTTTATTGATCTCACCCTTGGTTTGATTTGTATTCAATAACTAAATGAAATCCACTTGCAGCTTAACAGTTTATTATTCATGTGTATGTAAACCTGCACATACAACAAGATGCCAAACACAACAATTCATGGAACAAATCAATCTGCATCAAGAACAAATTTAAAGGCTCAAGTCAGGCATATTAACACAAAAATCAGATTTGACAAAAAATAAAATATTTATATAAATAAAAATAAATAAAATAGAAACAATAAAATGTGTTGCTAAAATAAATAAATTCAAAATAATATTTTTCAAATTAAATAAGTTGTAAATGAATATTGAAATAAAGTGCAAATGAAAAAATATAGCTTTATAATCTGCAAAATAATTTTGACAATTGTTTCAGCAGTCTACATTTTTGCATGGGAGAACCTGAAGTTGCTCTTCATATCTGTTATAAATGAACAATAACAGTCACAACATTCCAATTTGAACAAGCTACAACTCCCTATATATGTTCCCCTCTTAATGAGACACTTGGGCCTGCTTCACAGACATTATCAGATCCAGCCTGGGTGGAATGGGGGAAAGGCTCACTCTCAGAGTAGCCTCCAGTGTTGCTTTGAGTCTGTTTCGGGCCTTGGTCTTAGTTGTGGCCACAATGGAGAATCCTGATTCACACAGGTATGTAGTTGTGAATGCGAGGAGTAGTTTCACACAGCCCTCTGTGCTAGACATGGGTACTCTTTTGAGACAGCAATCCAGAAGGAGCCCAGATCCAGTTTGCCCCATTGCAACTTTAAAGTACTGTCAGTGGCTACTTCCAGAAGCTGGGATTCCAGATGTGAGGGCAAAGCAACATCATTTTTAGTGGGATCCACAGAAAATGGGTCCACAATCCACATGTGTCCCTCTCTGGGATCCTCAGGAAAGTAGTCATCAAATTTCACTGCCAGTTGTGAGAGGTGCTGTGAGACTAAGTCACTAATCTTCACCTGGGGGGAGTTTTCCAAAATGTCAGACAAAAGGGGAAACATGTCCATCCTTTTTTCCTGAGCCCTCTTAATCCACAAAGCAAGTTTCCTTTTAAAAGCTTGAACTTTATCTGCAACAAAAAATATGTTGCTATTTCTCCCTTGAAGTGAGATATTCAGCTGGTTCAGCAGTGAAAAAATGTCACAGAGGTAGGCAAGTTTAGCTGTGAACTGTGCATTGGCATAATAATGTGCAAAGGGAGAATTTCTCTCAGTGAGAAAAGATAGGACCTCATTCCTCAGTTCAAACAAACGCTTGAGGACCAGCCCTCTTGAGAGCCATCTCACCTCACTGTGATAGAGCAGCTGGACATGATCTGCTTCCAAGCCTTCACAAAGTTTGGCAAAACATCTGGAGTTCACAGCATTATTTTTAATGAAGTTTATGGTTTTCACACTTACATCCATCACCTCATGTAACTCTGGTGACATTTTTTTTTTTGCCGCAAGGCTTTCACGGTGAAGAAAAAAACAGTGGGTCCATTTAGCTTCTGGGGCACGATCAAGTATCTGCCTGACGACACCGTGATGTCTGCCTGTCATTGACGCTGCCCCATCGCTGCACACCCCAACACAGTTCTGCCAGTCTAGGCCGTTCTCTTTGAAGTAGTTATCCATGCAGCGGAAACATTCCTGAGCCGTAGTCCGTGTGGGTAGCTCTCCACAAAACAGTATGCCTTCGTGCAAACTACTGTCCCAGCGATAGCGAACAAAAACCAGTAGCAGTGCAGCATTTGTGACGTCAGTAGACTCGTCTAGTTGCAAAGAGAAAAATGGGCTGCTTTTTATTCTTTCTAGCAACTGATGCTGTATGTCTGTGGCCATGTCCGCGATACGGTGACTAACAGTGTCGTTTGAGAGTGGGATGGTTAGCAGCTTTTTTGCAGCAGCCTCTCCGATCATCTCACGGCACATATCTACAGCGGCAGGTAAAACCAACTCCTCCGCTATCGTGAATGCTTTCTTAGTCTGTGCCACTCGTCTGGCTACGAGGTAGCTGGCTTTCAAAGCGCATTTAGAATTTCCAGTCAGTGACACAACAGACCTTTTCTGCATCTGAAGCCCATTTTCTTTTCTCTTGAAAAATTTCCACCGACTTTCCCACAAGCGATGGATGTTTGGTTTCTAGATGCCGCTTTAGTTTTGAAGGCTTCAGTGCTTCGTTGGATAGCATTAGCCCACACTCCACACACTGGGCTCTCGGCTCTGCCTCGTCACCTCCATTCACAAATCCGTACTTAATGAAGTCAGGATTGTATTTGCGGCAAAATCTTGACTTTTGGGGCGGGCTGGCGCAACTTTGGTCTCCCCTTTTCCGCTTTAAAAATTTCTCCATAACTTTTGCTACAGGCTACGGTTGACTGAGTGTCTTCTTCTGCTTATTAGCGCTTGTTAAACAATTAACTGAGGCATTACTGCCACTAGTGGTGGGATGGTGTATTGTAACTGTCTCATGGATAACAGTGGTCATTCTGGTGTCTTCAATTGATAACTTGTTTGGTCTCGTGGCCCACAGGCAAAAAACGTAAAGTTTTTTGCGGCCCTCCAGGTGGTGCTTGGGCCACGGACCTATGGTTAAGAATAGGTGCCTTAGGATACTCGAAGGAGTTTCTCCAGTTCGAAGTTGTGTAATAACTTCTCGGATGCAAGGATCGGCTAACTGTGCACTTTGAATTTCAGAAAGAGAAAAATGAGGAATGGTTGGTAATCCTCCACACTGATCCTCCTGTGAGTAAGCATCATTTAAAATTGAAGGTCGAAAGAGCAGCTAACCACCTATACCCAGTTGCATCAAGTTTAGCAGTGGAAAGAACATAGGTAAGGGGCTTACTGTCTGTCACCACTGTAAACATGCTTCCATAGAGGTAATCATGGAACTTTTCAACCACTGCCCACTTAAGTGCCAGAAATTCTAATGTATGGGCCAGGGTACCTGGACTCACTACTCGAAAGCCCCCGGCTTGCACAGGCAATAACTCTAACCTGCCCATCCTGTTTCCTGATACAAAGCAGCGCCCAGACCTGATGTGCTTGCATCAGTATGCAGGATGTATGGTAATCTGGGGTTAGCAAAAACCAGCACCGGTGCAGTTGTGAGCTCGTCAATGATTAGTTCAAATGCATCCTGACAAGCGGTTGTCCACCTGCCATTAAAGAGATCTTTAGGGTTTCTGTACTGGCCAGTTTTCATTGACAAAGTTCCGACGAGTAGGGGGGTACCCTGAAGTTAACTCATTTAGAGGCTTCACCTTCTTGGAGAAATCTTTGATGAATCGCCGGTAATATCCAATACATCCGAGAAAAGAACGAAGTTCTTTAAAATTCTTAGGAACAGGCCAGGTTTTGACAGCTACTACTTTATCGGGATCAGTTTTCACTTCTTGGTCTGACACTATATGGCCGAGGTACTTGACTGAGGTTTGTGCAAAAACGCACTTCTCTGGTGCAAGTTTGAGACCGTATTCTTTAAGCCTGTTAAGGACTCTGACCAGCCTTTCCTCATGTTCCTCCAAATCTGTGGAGAAGACAACTATGTCGTCTATGAACACAAGGACCTTGCGAAGGTTGATGTCTGCCATACACTTTTCTATTATTCTTTGAAATGTACTTGGGGCATTAGTGACCCCTTGTGGCATTACGATTAAATTCATAAAATCCAAGTGGACATACAAAAGCCATTTTTGCTTTGTCAGTTTCTTTGACCTCAATTTGGTAATAACCAGATTTTAGGTCAAGTACCGAAAACCACTTGGACCCCGTTAAGGCCATGAATGTGTCTTTAAGTTCTGAGAGTGCATACACATCCTTGATGGTCTTTTGATTTAATTTCCCATAGTCAATGCATAATCGGACGTCACCATTCTCCTTTCTGACCACAACAATGGGAGAAGAGAAGGGAGACTGAGATTCTCGGATGACTCCCGCATCAAGTAACTCCTCATCTTCTGGATGTATGGGCCTTGCCCGGTGTTTGAAAGGTGTTTCATCCACAAGATTAATCTGGTGCTTGACCTTATCCGTGCACACAAAGTCCTGGGGATGTAAGGAAAAGACTTCTGGCATTCCTTGAAGCCGTTTGGTCAGCCTACTTTTCCATTCTGGTGGGATGGGGGAATCACCGAAATTAAACTCAAGAACGGACTTTGGTATTGGGCTTGTTTTACCATCATGGTCATTATGCTCCTCCAAATACACTGACTGAACGGCATTTAATTCAGCCACAACTAGACATGTGCCGATATTCGGTGATGCGATATATCGCGGTAATGAATATGCACGATATTGTTATCGTGGGCACTTCTAAATACCGAGAATAATTATATATTACAAATTATTCCGAATTTGGAATGCATTTTAAGAATACTTTTCCCATCAACTGATCAAAATGCACAACACCGCTGTATGCTGCTTTAAAGATGAGTGTGCCGCTCTGATGTAAACAAGCATGCATGAGAAGCACATGGGGGAACACGTGAGAGATGTGCTGAATGAACGCACATTCACTCTCTGACAGCAGATGGCGCTAAAAACTGCAGAAAATGCAGCCCTTACCCTGGAAACCCCATAAATAAAAGCAGCTGCTACTTTCTAAACATTTAAATAATATAAAATAATGTTTATATATTTCCATAAATTTTTTCCACTACAACATGCCCTAGATATTGTTGGAAAGTGTTTTTTGATTCTTTATTGTTCATTAACACTTTACATTAGGGCTTCTTTAGTTAACAAACTGCCAATGAAAAATATTTAATAACACATTAAAATCAAAAGTTGCAACTTTGTTATTTAATGAGCTAACATGAGCTAAGACTTGTATTTTTTAACAAAGATTAATAACTTCTATAGCAAATGTAGCCATTGCTCTTTGTGAATGTTAATGCATTAAGGTTAACAAATGAGGTCTTATTGTAAAAGTGATACCTATGGGTCTTTAAAGTTCTTTTGCACTTTAATCGGTGTAAAACAATTTAACTTTAAATATATATTTTTGTATTGCTTTATTATATTTAAATGTTCATTTATTTTTGTTATAAGAAAAAAGTTATATTTAACCTGTTATACTGTATTAAGACCACTTTTTTGAAACTTAATTTCCAATACCGTGATAATACCGCATACCGTGACAAAACATTATCAATTAATCGCAACAGGAAAATTTTATACTGGCATATCCCTAGCCACAACACATCTAGGAGGGATTGTGATGTCATGTGTGGTAGGGTTAGTGACTACAACAGATAAGTGACAATGTCTCTCATCTCCAAATGTGGCCATGCATGTCTTTACAATCAGACCACAAGGTAGAGGGGAAAAAGATGGATGTTTGATAACTACCCATTTATCTAAATGGTATCCAGCAACAGAAGCCTATTCACAAAGAACTGCACTTTGGCAACCGGGTATTACCTGTGAATGGTTTTTTCAGACAGTCGCACTAGCCCAACATTCCCTACTACATTCTGCTTCTGACGCAATTCCAAAATCTTTAGCACTTGCTTATATCCGTAAGTAGGAGAAAAGTATCTAGTTTCTTGCTGTGAAAAATCTTTGTACAGGTTGTCCAAGCTGTTTGTGCCAAATCAACACTAAAGGCTGAGAAGTAGATGTAAGATCAGGGACAAGCAAAGCTAAATTAAGTATCTCTGTGTCAATTCCCACAAAGTCCTTGGGAAAAGTGATGGTCAACTCAATATAGCCAGGTAAGGGACGTTTTGGCCATTTGCCCCCTCAACTTCCAAAAGATAATTTAAGGAATAAATTGGCTGATCATACGGGTTCTCATTATAAAAGGGATTGAATGAAGGGTAGTGACCTGTGAACCAGTGTCAAGTAAGCAGTCACACATTACTCCTGCAACATCCACTTGTGCAGTGCATTTCGCACTTGCGTGCGGGCTGACAGTGCCCTAAAGACATGGGACACCCTGATTCAATCCCAGTTCCCATTCGTCCCACAACAGGACCTGCAGTCAGTTTAACAGTGGCTTAGTAGTGCCATTCCGCAAGTCCCATTCATGCTGTCTCTTTGCAACTCATCCCTCTTCTCTTATACTATGCTGGATTTGGGTCATTGGAACAAGAACTGGCAATGTGGCCATCCTTTCTGCACTTAAAGCAATAGCCTGGCTTCGGCCTAAACGGCTGAGACTTGTCTGGAACTTTGCTTTGAAGATAATAATGAAAGCTGATTTTGGAGTTCTGTTATCTGACTTGCCAAACCTTCTGAGCAGTAACAGAATTAAATTGAGCTACGTCATCTCTAGTGGCTGTTTGAGACTGCATTACGGCATGTTGCTTAACACTTCCCAGGTGTTGTTTCATTCGTACACATTTGGAAGCATGCTTGCTCTCCTAGGTTTGTAATAAGGTAATTAGCGCTGCAAAGGATGGGGGGAATGAATGCTTTTTCTGCTCTAATTGTAACTCTAGAATCAAGGAATTTTTCCCAGCATCCTCTACAAAACTGTGTTAATCAGATGTTTGTCCACTTCTGAACCAAGGACTCCAACCACGCCGCATGGTGGTCTGTAATGCCACATGCAATTTGCAAGCAAGCAGATGGCTGTTCTCCTGGGTTTTGGAAATGTCAAAAACTTGGCAATAACACATCACCATCCTTAATGGGCGCGCAAAAAGCAGAATCAAGAAGCTGAATGTATGGTTGAAGGCGATGCCGCTGGGCCAACAGATTTAACCATGTCTGCTGCCGGAGAAAGGCGGCTCTCACAGATTCTGCGCACTCTGTGGAAAATCAGACACTTGTTGGGTCTGGAAAGAGAAGTTCAGCACTGGTGCGCCAAGTTTCATAATCAACCTCATTGGGTGGACGGGGAGTTCGCCCAGAGAAAACACGAAGCCGTAATGGTGAGTTTCCAGGTATGGCTAAGTCACTGGTGTGTACAAGATGCTCCACTACAATTTTTCTGCACTCCAGGTTGGTTTAAATCACTGACAGTGATTAACTGGGATCCTGGGCTTGTGGCTGCTGACACTAGTGGAACAGAGGGACGTTGTGCAGCATTTTGCTGTTACCTGAGCCTGCTTGAAAAGAAACTCAGTCATGAATGGATCTGTTGAATGAGCATGTGAGGTATCATCCACTTCACGAAGAACAGGTAAAGGACATGGCTTTGGCACCACTGTCTCGTGAATATGCGCTAAACATGCCCTTCAAGACATCCTCATAATTTTCTCCACTGCGACTTGCCAACTCTAGTTTTGGGTTGTGTTTCGTCCCAGCCTCTCAACATAGAAATTCGATGAAGCTGTCACATGGAAAGAGACATCAGGATTATTCTTTGCTTGTTGAACACACATGGGAGCACTGTCTGGAGGGTTTGAACTGGCAGACCAGAGTTGAATTCAACTGTCAAAGACCTCAGCGATTCTAAGCTAAGACACACTGATTTTTATGAAAATATTGACTGGAATGAAATGATTAAACAATAAGAGAAAACAAATATAAATATAAATCAATAATACACTTTAAAGAAAAAAAATCAGTTGTGATTTCACTTGGTCACAAAATAAAACGATTGCCCAAATTAAAAAAAGCTCCTTTTCCCTTTTAGAATTTTGCTTCTGTGGCTTTAGGTGTGATTTAGTTACACCTTTATCAAAAGGTTTAAATGATTTAGGTTAGATTATATCTCTGTTTCCTAATTTCAGCGTGTTTTGTGAAATTTCTTTTTTTCAAACCAAAAATTACATTTACATCCAAATATAATCCAACAAAAATCAAATTTACAATAACTTTGGATTACCACCTCAACAATTAAAGAAAATAATGTAGAAAACACGTATCAATTCTTATCAGTTCAAATAATTAATTCCAATTCAAACATTCCAGTCCAAAGAGAATTAAACCTGCAAGCAGCGATGAAGGGCCCTCGCACCCGGGCTCACAACCACCCAGTGGCCTTAGGAGAACAGTGAACATTGGGCCATATGCTTATAAAATGGTAAATATTTGTGCCACATTTCCTGCTTCCAACAGGTGGCGCTATGATTATAACTCAATATTGGCATGTAAATGTCTTCAGTCCAGGACTCTTACAAAACATGCAAAGTTTCAGGGAGATCAGACATTGCATGTTTAAGTTAGTGTAAAAAGTAATTTCCTATTGCCAGCAGGTGGCGCTAATACTATAAATAAATATTGGCCTAAAGATGAGTTCAGGCCAGGACTCATATCACACACACATGAACTTTGGGCAGACCGGATATTGCATGTTTAATTTAGTTTAAATAAGACATTTCTTGTTGCCAGCAGGTGGCGCTATAAATTATAATTGAATATTGGCCTTTAGATGTTTTCAGGCCAGGACTCTTATAAAACGTGTGAAGTTTTGGGGCAGATTGGGCATTGTATGTATGAGTTACAACAACTTCCTGTTTCATAGTATTAATAGCATCCTTTAGCACACAGTAAGTGTTGCTAGCATGTTTAAGAATATTCCTAGTATGATTAGCACACTATGGCATATTTTACTGTGTTGCTAATAGTGCATAAAATTGCAAAACATGTCACTTCCTGTTGCCAATAGGCGGCGCTTTAACTATAACCAAATATGAGGCATGTAGATATCTTCAGGTCAAGACTTTAATCAAACCTGTGAAGTTTGAGGCAGATTGGACATTGTAATGCACGAGTTACAGTAATGTTCTGCTTCACTGCATTAATAGCATGCTTTAACACTTAGCTAAGTGTTGCTAGCATGTTTTTAGCATGCTTCTAGAATGTTGCCAGCCTATTTAACCCTGGTTTTATTCTTTTTATTGTGTTGCTAGGAGTACATAACGGTGGTGTTAAACATGTCACTTCCTGTTGCCAGCAGGTGGCGCTATGACTGTTATCGAATATAGACATGTAGGTGTGTTCAGGACAGGACTCTTATCAAACTTGTTAAATTTGGGGCAGATTGGACACTGCATACCTGAGTTACAGTAACCTTCTGCTTCACTGTATTCATAGCATGCTTTACCACTTAGCTAAGTGTTGCTAGCATGTTTTAGTATGTTTCTAACATGTTGCCAGTGTATTTAACACTTCCTGACACTTTTTATATGTTGCTAGGAATCCATAACAGTGTTAAACATGACACTTCCTGTTGCCAGCAAGTGGCGCTATGACTATAACCGAATATGGGCACGTTGATGTATTCAGGACAGGACTCTTGTCAAACGTGTGAAGTTTGGGGCAGGTCGGACATTGCATGCCTGAGTTACAGCAACTTCCTTTTTCACTGCATTAATAGCATGCTTTAGCACTTAGCTAAGTGTTGCTAACATGTATTAGTATGTTTCTAGCATGTTGGCAGCCTATTTAACACTTGTTGACACTTTTTAAATATGTTCCTAGGTGTCCATTAACAGTGTCAAACATGTCACTTCATGTTACCAGCAGGGTGGCGCCATGACTATAACTGAATTTGGTCATGGGTGTTTGTTCAGGGTTTTTCAAACTCTTGGACTCTTGTTCAACGTGTGAAGGTATTGGGGCAGATCGGACATTGCTTGCCTGAGTTACAGCAACTTCCTGTTTCAGATTGTGAAACATCAAAATTTGTCAGGCCGCCAGGGACAAATCCCTTGACGAAAACTCAAAATCTTCACAATTTAACGTCACAAAGGTCTTATGATGACCATCACCAAATTTGAAGATAATCCGACTAAAAATACTGTAGGAGGAGTTCATCAAAGTACGAGGCAGGGAAATGGCAAAAACTGCACAAAAATCGTACAAGAAATTCAAAATAACTTACTTCCTGTTGGGGTTTGGATTTTGTACCAAGAGACTTTTTTTTGTAGGTAGTGGTGTGTTACACGTATGTACCGATTTTCAAGCATGTACGTGAAATGCAGCTCGAGGCGCACTCCGTTGAAATTTAACAGGTGGCGCTATTTGCCACCACCCACTTCTGAAACCTATATCAGATGTAAATTTTCGCCAGTTCTGATGCATGTGCAAAGTTTTGTGCGTTTAGGAGCATGTTTAAGCCCCTCAAAAAAATGCGATTTAATTTCAGAGAAGAAGAAGAAGAATAAACAGAGCAATTCCCAAGAGGCCCTAATAAGAATGTTCTTCCTTAGTTCTTAGAAAATGTCAGTTCCAACAGAAAAAAGATACCTCAGTCCTTAAGTTCACAAAGAAGAACTCCCCACAGATAAACGAAAACGGCGGAACGATGCAAATCCAATGGCAGGTAAGAAAAGGAGATCCAAGTTCAGTCTTCACGGTCGGCTCGCCATCTATTTCCTTCTTTCGACACGAGACTCGATGCATCCATGCCCAAAAACGCAATCCGCAGTAAGCAAATCCAGCTTCAAACATATGAGCATGCAAACCTGGCCTGCACACAACAGCACAATGTCCCTTAGTGAATCTACTTTACATTAGCATTATTCAGCAACTTCTGAACAACAATTAACAAAATGTGTCACATTTTACACACAGTGAAATACAGATATCCTGTTGAGTCTAACATCATGAAAAACACTCACAGTTCACCACTTTATCAAAAATATACATTCAACTCACCGATTCCTCTGTATATTAAGGATTTTTTTTTTTTTTGTTTGTTTTTTTTTTTGTTTCTTTCCAGGTGGCACCAGATGAACCAATGATTAGCTTCAATTACATTAGCTAGGCCTTAAACATTCAACGTATCAACAGAAGAACTCTAATGGTTATATACAGATAAGGTTTTTTTTTTTTGTCAACAACTTCTCAATCGATGTAGTTTTAATATAAACTGATCCCTAGGTGAAATTCTGTGTTTCTTTTAGGTATTTTTCCATCAATTCATTACGCTAAATCTCTCTCTTCTTCTCTGTATTCGATCTCCGTTCTATCTGCGTTGCTCACCAGGGACTGAGTCTGCGTCGTTCTCTGGGGGAGGATATCAGCGCCGCTTCAAGATTTCTCTAATTGGATGACTAACATTCTGCAGTGCTAGCCTATTACCAATTCTTTTATTTGGGATGAACTATGCCGCAGTAATATGCATATTCAATGTTTGATTAATAATAATAAAATATTTTCTTTCAATTTTATTTTCTCTCTGTGTCTTTCTTTATATTTGATTTTTAGTATTTTTTTTCTTGGACTGCAATTAATTTAAATCTTTGTTACATATCTCTACTTTCATTGCATTTTATTTTCACCTTATTGCCAAGTCTTATTAATATTATCCAGCGGATCCAGATCTTGTCCTAGATAGTATCTTCTCCACCACCTTGGCTGCCATTTCATTTGTACAGCCCTCATTTTGGTCATCAACAGAATTTGGTGCAATATCTAATGGAAATATATTTTCAACAGCAGCAGCTGCTCTGTGGATCCTGCAGGCAATCATAATGATCAATCATCAGTATTCAATGTCTGTAATATTCATACTAGAACACAAAAGCTTACCCTGTCCTAGAGCTAGCAAAAATTATGAAGAAGCGCTTAAAGTGATCAGCAGCATCTTGATTCAGTCGAATCCCTCAGATTCTCTAGTAGATCTAGTGAAGAGCAGATGCTGAAAGACAACCAGAAACAACAGGGCTTAGCAAGTACAAAATATTTCACAATAGGAACATGGACATGCATACCAACATATACAAGTTTTAAAATTATATTCATTATAGTAGCCAAAACTTTTTGAAGAATTAATTATATAGTGGGTTTTGTTGACCTTTTATTAGTTAAACCTTTGCAAACTTACCTGAGAAATACTTAGCCAAGTATGTGGTTCTTGTTAAATTCTATTTCCTTTTTGGAAATTTTTCAGGAGCTCAGAAGCAACAACAAGGCGGAGAAGATCACAAAAGTCAGTCGCTTCGCACAGCCAGATTGATAACTCAAACTATGAGATGAGGAAGTGCTCCTTGTATATCACAAACTGTCATCTTGACAAAATGTTTAGCTTACCTTGGTCCAGCTCTTAAAATTCAGAAGACCCACCTGGATATTTAGCAAGAATGCACTCCACTTTGTGAAATTGTTCAGTGAATTGTAAAGAATGTAAAGATTCTGGGAGTATGGATAATCTTTTGGCATGATTTCAAAACAAGATACAGTTCCCCGAAAACCTAAGTGATGTGACCAGAACCAACCAAAACAAAACCTCTTTATTCATAACAAAAGTTGCTTCTAGACCATTTAGTTGACACCATATTTAATCACATGATTTTTCGGAAACTGCCACTATAACTGTTCCAAATTTAATACATTTTTACCGCAATTTAGTTCACCCTTACCAAAAGTAGTATACTTCAAGTTTATTTTATTAATGGATAATAAGTAATAAGTTTCAAAGTATATTTGACTTTTTGAAGTATAAAGTCAAGTATTACTTAATTGTCATTATAAGTATATATCTTAGAAGTACATAAAGTGGCCCATTTCTGAGAAGTACATAAAAAGTAAACTAAGGTATACTTTTCCTATTTTTAGTTTAAAAATAGTATACTAACTAGCACACTTGAATAAACTTCTTTTTCATAAGGGTATGCCTTGTTAATGGGCAAAGGGGTTCCCATTTATATATATATATATAATATATTATATATATATATATTATATATATATATAATATATATATATTATAAATATATATAGAATATATATATATATAGATAGAATAGATAGATAGATGCCAACTTTGGTGCTTGGCCCACTAATACTTACACTCTTACAAGGCAAGATATTTGCTTAAATGCAGGAATTTAAACGACCCACAATACAACTCAAAAAAAACCCGGCACCATAACATTGCAATCACTTTTTTTGTTTGTTTTGTTATCAAGGAGAATTATGAGAGGAAAGTAAGATGCTTCTGAGAGATTTGATTTAATTAAGAGAGGCTTAATGTGGTATCTGAAAAATAAAATAATAAATAAAAATCTTTAAGCACTCTAATTTTGTCTGTATAAATCACACAGAATGCTGTAATTTACTTATCAATTAACAAGACCAATCAGTGGTTCAATAACAACAAAAAAGTAGTACCTATACAGGTTAAATGTTAGTACACGTAAAAACACAATAAATCAAACACACACAATCAAACAAACAACAAACAAAAGAAAAAACATTATTAGGAGCGGCCCAAGCAACGCGAAGGTGCTTAGGGACACCTATTGTATTCGTTAGCGTGTTTTTTTATTCCGCGCAAGTATATGGCAGCCCATTTTTTTCTACTTGTGGGATAAGTTGTGAAATTTGGCTTCGTTTCTGAAGAGAACAGTTTCACTTTGTGTAGTTTCTTTGGAGTCCTCCTTCGCGCGCAACGCTCTAGCGCGTATGGCAAACAGATGAGCCCAGCGAAGTAAAATTGTCAATATCTTTATTCTAATGGAAATATTGAACATTAAAGCACAGAAGGAATTGAACTTCCTTTTAAACCATTAATCCTGGTTTTAGCAAGTATTTGGACCCCTCAATCAAAATGGTTTAGTTTTTGTCCCTAGCGCCATTACCTCCTTGTAAAACACTAACATTTTCACAATACTTCCTATGCTAGTAGTTCAAATACTAAAACTTTTTGAACCATAAGCACAGAAGGAAAGATCACTTCTTTTTTTACAACCAAAACATCATGAACTCCTTGGCTAATGGCCCCTTGTTCTCGAGGACCCCAAAATTCAAAAATGGTTTAGGGTTTTTTCACTATTGTTCCATTTTTTCGAGCAAACCTGCTTCTGATTTTCAACCCGTCCTACAACGGTTAGTCCGATTATTTTCCCCCCACATAATTGTGTCCTCAGATCTAACTTCAGGATGACCGTCGAGCAAAAAGCATAGTGAATGCTTCGACCGTTGATTCGTCCAAATCGTTCCTCAGGATACCATGCAAATGCATAATTCTACAAAAGCATGCAAAATGCTTTGACCCTATAACTTCCACAACTGGGCTTTAGTTTCAATGTTTCATGCGAGTCGAATGAGATCCAATGGTCCCATGTCAGCCATTTAGGTAACAACAATTTGAATTGAGGACTTAGAAAATGCAGTGAATTTTTTTTTTTGAAGCATATCGTTTGTTACCCAGCATAACCACAAAAATCTTCGGCTCCAGATAACTGAACATAATTGAAAAAAAAACTGGCAGGTCATTTTGTGGTCAAAAGTTATAGAAAGTTAGAAAAAAATGCTAATAAATTTTGCCCAAAAATCACATTGTAACTGTCTCTTGTAGTTAGATCGGTGGAATTCATATTCGAGTCAAATGAATTTATCCAACACTTTACCAATTTTCTTGCTTCCCTTCCTGTCCCCCAATCCAGTTTAGGTGTCGACCATTTCATTATCGAACTCCTCCTAAGATAATGCTGTATTTTTTTGAAAACGCATTAATACTCAGTATTGTATTAACGACAAATAATTCCAAAAATCTTCGGCTTCCATGCCCCTGCTCGGTCCTTGCGTTTACTGCTAAACGAATTTGTGGCTGCGATCATCACCTTGTGGTTCAAAACTTCATGATGAGGATTGAGAAACTGCTCAAACTTTTGAAAACATTTACACTATGGTAACTGAACTTGATGTTGAGATTCCTTGGATCATGATGAAGACTGAACACGATACATAATTTTTTAACAGTGCCACTATTGTGCTGAATTAACTTCCTGTCCACCATTTTGATTAACCCTTGACCATACTTATTTTTTTCGAACTTCCTCCTAGACCGTTGGTTGATGTCCCGATTCTGCACACTAACAAATTTGGACTCTGGATATTCCCTTGGGTCTGCAGTACAAAAGCTGCCTATCAAAGTTATGGTAGAAACGATCTTGTGTCCCTGTGTGCCAATTTTGATTTAGGTTAAAATCCGACTTTTTAACTCCTCCTCAACTGGGTCCGATTTTGCACCAAATGATGTCAAACTCATTTCTGAGAGCTGTATCTCTGACAAAAAAGTTCTGCATTTCAGCTTGATTGACACAATACTTTTCGTACAGCCCCGTATATCGATTAGGCACAGTGCCAAACTGACCACCAGAGGCTAATCAATCTGTTAACCGTGCTGCCACCGTATTATGTCACCAACTTTGTATGTAAACTTGTCCCTTTCACTAAGCCCGCCACAAATTTGGTAACAGCGCCACCTCTTGGTCAAGAGGTAATAATACCATTCATACTCATTAGCTAATCTACATTATGAAAATGTCCAAAATAGTCCTTGGGTAGGCGCAAGTGACATATCACTTTTTGCAATAGGAATCCTCACAGAAAATATTCCGTGGCTTATGCTGTCAACCATAGATTACCAAATATGTTAGAGTAATCCAACTTCCTTCCGACATTTTGATTCATGTTAACAACCTACTTTTTCAAACTCCTCCTCAACTGTTTGTTACGCCACCGATTTTTCTCAGCCAAAATGGCCGGAGTCAGATGATCTTCAGACTGTGCTGACTAAAAGTTAGACTTGGGTTGTTGATAGACAACAACCGTTTTTCGCATACTACAGCAACGAATTGAGGATGATGCCCAAACGGCCACTTGTACGTATCTCTGAGGCTTGGCATATTGACATAAACTTGTGTGTCCATTGTCAAACTCACACAGAACACAACACATCGATTTGATACAGCACCACCTAGTGGCACACTTGTAAGCCAATATAAATCACGCTACTAGAGGTTGTATTTATGAATTTTCACATTACGATTTCAATCATCCTAAAATTGCTTTTATTGCTCATTGGCATTGGCCTGATGCTCCATGCCATGCTTAGGCTCCTC
>NC_056574.1:9520314-9558859 GCF_018340385.1 Cyprinus carpio | reverse complement strand
TTCAGTGCATATTATAGTACTTTGTTATGGTCTTGGATGGTTTCTTGAATAGAGCACAGTTTCATGTCACTTTTTATTCCAGTGCTGTTCAACACAAAACGTAGTCTGACACCTGAGATTTTTCTGATCTGTTTTTGTTTTGACAGCAGTGACATTAAACATCTCGTATGGAGGAATCAGCACCTCTCCCTCAAAAGGAACCCTTAGAATATTTTTGTAATATTAGCATCTTCACAAGTGCGGATTTCAAAACAAGATCCATTTGTAAAACTATGTGCCCTACCACAAAAACGAGAGGAGGATGTGTAATGAGCCAAAACGAATGCCTGTAAAAACACGCCCACTAAATGTAAACATTTGTACCACGATAAGTATCATAGCATTTCATATTTTGTGTGTTTTCTTCAGAATCTGTATCGCATCTGTTTACAGAAAGTGAAGTGAATACCATTTGTATGTCATGACTGTGTAGTTTGTTTTGCCATTAGGAGTGTCATTGTTGAACTGACATATATTTTTAGAATTTGGGTCAGGTGTACACCCAGATAGTACATTTTTTGTTTTTGTTTTTTTTGTTTGTTTTTTCTAAATTTGCTGAAACTAATGCCCTTACGTGTAACATTCTTTTTCAGAGTATGTTTCTTCCAAGCATTTCTAAAATTGTTGCTGAGTTCCTTCTTCAGATATTTAGTCCGACACGATTTGCCATTTTTCTCTCTGAAGCCCTTTAAATGCGTCATCAACTGAATTCAGGCCATCTCCAGTGGAAATATCTGTCCTTCAGCCAGTGGTTCGTGATCCTGCAACAACAGGAATCATAACGATCAATCATCAGTATCATGTCGTAATTATTCCACTAGAACACAAGCTTCCTCCCGTCCTAAGAGCAGGCTAAAATGAGAAGAAGAGCTTCAAATCCCTCAGAATTCTAAGTAGTCTATGAAGAGCAGATGCGAAAGACAAACTGAGACAAGGGATTAACAAATACTTAATAAATGTATATCACTTTCGGTATGAACATACACATGATTGGGCCCAATGACCTGACCTGCACTTAACCCCAAATTATGGCCTGCTGTTTTGACTTTTATTCATTCTCAGGATTGAATTCTATATCAACCAATTCAGTTTCACTAGTTAAATGTGTATTGTTGATATCAGAATTAGATTCTATAGTACAATGCTATTTTGATATCAGCAATTTTATTGTCACTAGTAAATTCACCATAGATGCCCATTTCAAATGTAATTGTTGATATCACGAATTGATTTTACTAGTTGGAATTCCAGGTTTCACATATAAGAAATACAATTCTTACTAAAAAAACCTTTATTTTTGATTATCCGTAATCACATGGTTACTAGTACAGGACGTCTATTCTTTGATATCAACAACTTAATTCTGAATCAATGAATTTAATTGCACTAGTGACAGTTTATTTCTGATATAGAAAATATTCCGTGGCTTATGCCGACAACATAGATACCAAATATGCCAGAGTAAGCTGAACTTCCTTTCTGCCATTTTGATTCATGTTGAAAACCTACTTTTTCAAACTCCTCATCAACGGTTGGTTCGATTTTCACCAAATCGAGCAAGATGATCTTCAGACTGTGCTGACTAAAAGTTATGAATTTTGTGTTGATGGAACCGAGAACCGTTTTCATACTACAGCAGAAGGGGAATTTTGAGGGCATGATGGCCAAAATGGACACTTGTACCTGTATCTTCTTGCAGTGCTTTTTGGCCCACATATGACCCACTAGACTTTGTGTGTTCATTGGAAAAACTGCATACACAGGAACACAAAACCACCATTTCAGATTTGGATGACAGCAAACAGCATATTGTTCCACACTGTTATAAGACCAATTAAATCACACGTTTTAATATCGGTTTATATTTTATTGATTTTTTTTTTGTCAACAAATTTAAGGATTCCAATCATCCCTACTAAAATTGCTTTTGTGTGCATTCATTGTTGGCAATTTGGCATGGGTGCTCCAATTGCCAGGACTAGATCCTCAACTTGCGGGGCCTTATGGGAGTGCGTTGGTTTCCCGGTATTGCTTGCTTGCAGCTATATTTAGTATTATTATTATTTATTTATTTATGTTATTTATTTATTTGTGCCTTAACTGATGTACATATCAAGTAAATTCAAATCACTTCACTCACCAGTGCATATTACTAGTAACTGTTTGTTATGGTCTTGGATGGGTTCTTGAATAGAGCACAGTTCATGTCACTTTTTATTCCAGTGCTGTTCAACAATGCAAAACATAGTCTGACACCTGAGATTTTCTGATCTGTTTTTGTTTTGACAAGCAGTGACATTAAAACATCTCGTATGGAGGAATCAGCACCTCTCCCTCAAAAAAGGAACCCTAGAATATTTTGTAATATTAGCACCTTCACACAAGTGCGGATTTTCAAAACAAGATACATTTGCAAAACTATGTGCCCTGGCCACAAAAACAGAGGAGAGGATGTAAATGAGCCAAAACAGTAATAGGGAAATGCCGTGTAAAAAACATCGCCACATTAAATGTACAACATTTGTACCAACGTATAAAGTATCATAGCATTTATTTTTGTTGTTTCTTCCAGAATCTGTATCGATCTGTTTACAGAAAGTGAAGTGAATACCATTTGTATGTCATGACTGTGTAGTTTGTTTTGCCAATTAGGAGTGTCATTGTTGAAACTGAACATATATTTTAGAGAATTTGGGTCAGTGTACACCCCAGATAGCAATTTTGTTTTGTTTTTTTGTTTGTTTTTTAAATTTGCTGCAGTGAAAATCAATCCAATTACGGGTAACATTCTTTTCAGTATGTTTCCAAGCTAGGCATTTCTAAAAATTGTTGCTGAGTTCCTTCTTCAGATATTTAGTCCTCACCACGATTTGCCATTTTCTCTCTGCAGCCCTTAAAATTGGTCATCATCAACTGAATTCAGTGCCATATCCAGTGGAAATATCTGTCCTTCAGCAGTGGTTCTGTGGATCCTGCAACAACAGGAATCATAACGATCAATCATCAGTATTCATGTCTGTAATATTCACACTAGAACACAAGCCTTACCTGTCCTAGAGCAGCTAAAATGAGAAGAAGAGCTTCAAAATCCCTCAGATTCTCTCTAGTAGATCTAGTGAAGAGCAGATGCTGAAAGACAACTACTAGAGACAAAGGGATTAACAAATACTTAATATGTATATCACTTCGGTATGAACATACACATAGATTTTGCCCAATGACCCTTGACCTTGCACTTTTACCCCCAAACTTATGGCATGCTGTTTTGACTTTTATTCATTCCTCAGGATATGATCTTTTGATATCAACAATTCAGTTTTTCACTAAGTTAAAATGTTTATTGTTGATATCAGGAATTAGATTTCTACTAGTAACAATTGCTATTTTTTGATATCATCAGCATTTTTTATTTTCACTAGTTAAATGTCACCATAGACTGCCATTCAAAATGTAATTGTTGATATCAAGAATTGATTTCTTACTAGTTGGAATTCTAGTTTCACATATCAGAAATACAATTCTTACTAAAAACCTTTATTTTGATATCAGTAATCACATGGTTACTAGTACAGACGTCTATTCTTGATATCAACAAATTAATTCATTGATATCAATGATTTAATTGTCACTAGTGACAATGTTTATTTCTTGATATCATGAATGTGGATTGTTACTAGTAAGAAAGCCACTTTAGATATCAGAAATTAGCCTCCCAATTGTTTATATCAGAAATACATTTTCAGATATCAGAAATGAACATTGTCACTAGTGACAATTAAATTGCTGATATCAAGAATTAACATTTCAACTAGTGACAATGAATTCTTGATATCAAGAATTCACATTTTTACTAGTAAAAATAATTTCTAGTAACTAGTAAAAAATATAATTCATTGTATTCAAATAGCCCCCTGCCAAAATCAAATTTTAAGCTATCAGCCATTTCAACTGGAAGATGAAGGCTGTGATATTAATTTTATCCACTCAGAGGGAGCCACATTATAAGGATTCTTTTAAGCCTTTTTTCAGTTTTTATTGAAAATAAATGCAATAAATGTGTAGAACCGTAGTGTAGCGACAGTAGTTTAATCATTATTAGTGTGCATAGAAATATGAGAAATGCTTGTAGATCATTTTATCCCAATAAAACAAACTTGATTAAATATACAGTAGCATACAGTATCTCACAGAAGTGAGTACACCCCTCACATTTTTGTAAATATTTTATTATATCTTTTCATGTGACAACACTGAAGAAATGACACTTTGCTACACTGTAAAGTATTGAGTGTACAGCTTGTATAACAGTGTAAATTTGCTGTCTCCTCAAAATATCTCAACACATAGCCATTAATGTCTAAAGCGCTGGCCACAAAAGTGAGTAAGCATCCCTAAATGAAAATGTCAAAATTGGGCCCCAACTAGCCATTTTCTCTCCCTGGTGTCATTTGACTCATTACTGTTACAGGGTCTCAGGTGTGAATGGGGAGCAGGTGTGTTACCAAAAAGCATGTCACTATTTTCCCCCTATGGGTTCTAGTGTAAATAATGTACGGTCCGGCTGTTTACCAACTTTTACGGTTTATACACCAAATTTATTGGCATTTGATTGCTCATTAAAACTTAGTAAAACTTGAAATCAGGTGCTTAGGCGAAGATTTCCTTATAATAGTGGCTCCCTTCGTAGTGGTAACCAATTCACAATACTCATCAGCCTTCATTCTTCCAGGTTGAAATGGTGAAGTTTTAGAATCTTCGCATTTGGCAGGGGGCTATTGATTAACAATGGAATTCTATTTTACACTTAAGGAAACCATAGATCAACTTTTATTTCGCACCATTTACGATTCTAATTTGACGACTATGTATAAATAGGCGAGTATTTTTACTTAGCAGTGTAATAGTGGCCGCACATGCCTACGCCATCAATCGTACTGCATAGCTTAGGTGCAAAAACAGGTTATGGGGCCAATTATGGATGCACATAAAGCTCCGCAAACTGTGTAGTCGCTCATGATAAAACTACAGTACAATTGCTACAATATTAATCGACATATTGAAGTCTGTAAAACGTAGATAACTTTACTTTAAAAATTTATGTGTATATGGGAGTGTACCATTCCCCTCCACTAGACCATAACCTTAGCCATATAGCTTGCCTACATTGTTCCCTACTATTTGAATTAAAATCTTTATTTTACTACTTTAGATTATTTATTGAATAATTGATATAGTTCATGAGGGAACCATGAAATGACCATACATGTACTGTGAAATACTGAATCAGAGCATGATCCCCTCCCTTCGGAGACTGGGGGCCTGCATGTACCAGGGAAGTATTCGGGTCATGTATAACGACCCCAAACACACTTTCAAGACAACCACTGTCTTGCTAGAGAAGCTGAGGTAAAGGTGCTCGGATTGGTCCAGCATGGAGCATCCTCCAAATGTAAAGATGGAGTAGTAACAAGGTATCTAACATCATGGAAGGTGACTCCAGTGGCAACCCTTAGTAGCTAGGTTAGAACATGCCATTCCCAGCAGTGTTTAACATTGATAATTGCTGAGACAGACCTGAGAAAGAACCTCAATAGACGTTTATCATTCATCTTGACCACCTACACGGCTTCAAGAGACTGGACAACCATGTATATAAAAAGAATGCCTATTAGGACCCGACTCATTCATGTAGCCAACAATATATAGAATTATAAAAAAAATCATAAAATGTTTGCATGTCACCATTATACATGTTAATATTCTCTTTTCCTGTTTGTTGTATTTTTTTTTATTTTGATGTATAGAAGACAGTGTAATAAAACCAAAAAAACAACAATAAAAAACCTTGAAAAACGACATAAATGATATTTTAAAGCTAATTATAGCATTGTTTCAAGTTTCCTTTAATTAATCCGAAGGACTTGGTGGCCAATAAAAAGAACAGCATAAATGTAGGGTGTTTTACAAGTATACAAAAAAAAAACACAAAAAAAATCAGGAAAAGAAACATAGAAAACGATCCAGCCAGAAGTATAATTTTTCAAGTTTCACTGACAAAACAAATAAATAACGGATGCGGCCTTTCTGTGTCATGGACGTTCTTTCTTCCATCTTTGGCCAAATCCAAGTGACGCATAAAAGGAGGTTGTGTGGGAAAACTGGCCGTTTCTACAGTATCTGTAAAAGTTATTTTTACTAGTTCAAAATGTTATTTAAGATATCATTAATTCAATTTTTCAACTATGGTTCAAGCAGGGCATTTTCAGATATCCGCGGCCTTTGAGGATATCACTAATTACGTTTGTTACTAGTAAAACTGTGAGCTCTTGATATCAGAATTCAGTTGTTGACTAGTTGAAAATGTTAATTCTGGATATCGAGTATGTTTAAAAAAAAATGTTTTTTTCAACATGTTACATTTGGTATTGTCTGATAGCTGAAATGCATTTCTGATATCACTAATAATTTTCTGATATCTAAAATGGCGTTCTTACTAGTAACAATCACATTCATGATATCAGAAATGAACATTGTGTCACTAGTGACAATTACATTGTTGATATCAAGAATTAAATCGTTGATATCAAGAATTAAAATGTTAGTATCAAGATAATGTACTAGTACCCATGTGATATGTGATATGTGAAATCGGAATTTCAACTAGTAAGAAATCATTTCTTGATATCAACAATTAAATTTGGAATGGCAGTCGCTAGGGTGACACTTTATTAGTAAAAATACAATTGCAGAATATCAAGAAGTACTTGCAAAGTTGTTACTAGTGAAAATATAATTTCCTGATATGCAATAATTAAGCATGTTAACTAATAGTGAAATGTAATTGTTGATATCAAAAATACGCATTGGGTACTTAGTACAGAGTATCAGCTTTCTCAAAAAATTCAGCATAGTGTGATAAAGTTACATTATTGTTCCATAATGTAATGAGAAAAATTAACACTTTCATATATTTAGATTCATTGCAGCACCAAACTGAGAAGAATATACGTCGAATCTTCAGGTCTGATATTAGACGGTTTTTAAATAAGCTGATTGAGAGTTTGGAACATACACAGCTCATGAAAACCCCAAAATTCCTATCTGCCAATAAAATTAGCATATTGTCATCCGACCAACTATAAAAGAAACGTGTTTTTAATAACACACAAAAAAAGTCAAGCCTTCAGAAGAATTATGTTTCCAGTTATGCAGCTCATAGACTTGGTCGGCGAATCCTTTTTGCAGTTGAAATGACTGCCGTCAATGCGGCGTGGCATGGAGGCAATCAAGCCTGTGGCACTGCTTGAGGTGGTATGGAGGCCCATGATTGACTTCGATAAGCGGCTTAAAGCTCATCCAGAGTGTATGGGTCTTGCGTATCTCAACGTTCTCTTACACAATATGCGCCACAGATTTCTCCTATGGGGTTTCAGGTCAGGAGAGTGGCAAGGCCGAATTGATCACGAGTAATACCAGTGGTCAGTAAACCATTTATCAGTGGTTTTTGGGGGCACTGTTGAGGCAGTGCCTACTCGTGCTGAAAAACAAATCCTTCATCCTCCATAAAGCTTTTCAGCAGATGGAAGCATGGAGTGTGCTCACAAAATCCTCCTGATAGCGTAGCTGCATTGACCCTGCACCTTGACGAAAACACAGGTAATGGACCAACCCACCAGCAGGCTGACATGCGGTCAGCCCCAGACCTATCACTTGATCCTGTGGGTACTTGAACAACTTGGACTTCAGCATATTTTTGGCAGTCTTCCTGACTCCCCAGAATGACTTTCCTCAACGTCTGTTCCCGGTTTGATTTCCGAATGTGACATGGCAAAAATTTGCTTTCATCCGAAAAAAAAAAAAAAAAGAGTACTTTGGCCCACTGAGCAACAGTCCAGTGCTTGCTTTCTCTGTAGCCCGGTCAGGCGCTTTCGTGCGCTGTTCTTCTGGTTCAAAAAAGCACACATGCCTGTGTGCAGCGGGTAGGCATCTGGATGTTTCTACTCCAGAACTGCAGTCCCCTGCTTCCTCCGCAGGTCCCCCAAGGAACCCCTCTGGAATCGGTCCTTCTCCACAATCTTCCTCAGGGGGGTCCGGATCACCTCTTCTCGTTGTGGCAGCGTTTTTTGCCAACAACTTTTTCCTTCCCACAGACTTCCCACTGAGGTGCCTTGGATACAGCCACTCTGGGAACAGCTATTTGTTCAAAATTTTCTTTCTATGTCGTTTTACCCTCGATCTCGTGAGGGGTGTCAATGATGGCCGTCTGGCACAGCGCATTAGGTCGGCAAGTGCTTACCCATATACGCTTGCGGTGTTTTGATGGAATTATACCCAGCTGGTGATTTATTACAAAAATCCTCAGGAAAGCTTTTGCAGTTGTGTTAGAGTTAATTAGCTGATTTCAGCATTATGAGGTTAATAGCTCGTTTAGAGAACCTATTTCATGAATGCTAAATTTTTTTGAGATAAGAGAATGTGAGTGGTTTTCCTGAGCTTTAGTGCCAAATACACTAAGTATTAAAACAATAAAAGCCCTTAAATATTTCAGTTGGTGTGCAAATGAAATCGAAAATATATGTAAGTTTAATTGTTAATCGATTACATTATGGAAAATAATGAACGTTTACATCACAATATGCTAATTTTTTGAGGAAGGCACTCGTAGAAATCACTTTCCTGACATCAAGACATAAACCTATATGACCTAGTTGCAAACTGAATTGTTGATGATCCAAGAATTAATATCCTGAGAATTTAAAAAAGTCAACAACGGCTTGCAGTACAAACTTACCTAAAAATAACTGTTGTATGTGTGTTGTCAGAATTCTGATTTCCTTTTTTGCTATTTTTCAGGAGACTCAAGAGCAAGACAGAGAACATCAGAAAAGTCATTTGCTCTCAGCCAGACAACAACCATTCTTCAAACAAACAGATGTCGAGGCTGAAGAGTTGCTTTTTATATTGCTAATAATGTGTGTGTGTTTTCTGAAAGCTAACAGCTGAAGTGTGATCTTGTTGCATTCAGCTCAGCTAAACCGTTGAGTGCATCTAGTGCAACACTTGTGAAGCTCTGCATGTGGTTTCACACTGGACTAACAAAGGCTAAAAAAAATATATATAATAAAAACCTTTACAACGTCAAGCAATTCTGACTCTATGAAAGTTATCAGGCATTATCATGGAACTAAGCAAAATAAATAAAAAAACTTATTCCCAGTCCCAGCCTCCATCTCTTATGCCCGGTCATTTCCTGTTTCATCTCTCTACTGTCTCCATCTCAAAAAAAGGCCTTACAAATAATATTTGAAGATTTTGTATAAGACCCATGAATGTCCTGCAAAAACATGTGAAACACTTAAAAACAGAAGTTATCAACCAGTGCTGGCAATTTATGTGACTTTGTGAATAAACAGTGATTTTTTTTTTCCCTCTTGTGGAAAGTGATAGCAACAAAATAAGGTGAATTTTTAGAGGTGTGCTACACGGTTTAAAACTAGGTCCAGAAAATATGTAAATAAGGTTTATTTGGGTGTTCCTGTGGCTCAGTGTAGAGGCATTGCACATTAGCAGCGCAGAAGGTTGTGGGTTTGATCCCCAGGAGAACACATGTTAGGTATAAAAATAAAAATGTAAGCTTGAATGCATTGTAAGTTGCTTTGGATAAAAAGCATCTGCCTAAATGCATAAATGTATTGACATTCACATATATGTATAATTAAAAATACAGTGCAATTGCATCCTCTAACAACATTTAATGACTTTTTTGGGCATGTTTTAGAATACTTTTCATTGAAAATTGGATAATTCCAATACTGTCTTTCGAAAAAGCTGGACCCCCACTGTCCATAGAGCTCAGCTCCAGACCTAAACAACACACACCTGACCCAGCCAATCAAACTCTTCAGGATTTCAGACAGGGGTGTGTTGTCACTGTTAGCCAATTGTGGCCCAAGTCGGAATAGTTCAACTGAGCCGGTTGTTTCCCAAAACTATAGTCTCACTTTCTGTATTCTTTCACTGAACCTGTCTTTTTAATTACAATTGCTATTTTCTTAAAGTTGTCTTTTTATTTTGCTAATAATGTGTGTGTGTTCTGAGCTGAAGTGTGATCTGTGAAGTTGTGATATGGATTGCTTTGTTTAGCTGAACAAAAACTGTTGATGCTCATCATAACTTCAACACTTGGTGAAGGTCTGTGTTGTGTGTTTCACAATGAGACCAACTCTGAGTTCTGGCTACCCTTACCAAAAAGTAGTATACTTCAAGTTATATTTTATTAAGTATACTTTAAGTAAAGTTCAAGTATTATTTAGACTTTTTGTAATAGAGTTAGTAAGTCAAGTAATACTTAAAATGTCATTTTAAGTATATTTCTTGAGAATTACATAACCTCCCCATTTCTGAGAAGTACATAAAAAAAGAAACCTAAAGCATACTTTTCCTATTTTTAGTTTAAAAGAAGTATACTAACAGCACACTTTGATAAAACTTCTTTTTCATAAGGGGTAGACAGTACCAGTCAAACAACCTTTACATTCCTTGTTAGTACAGTTGTAGGTTGTAATTCGAGCAGTTTTTTGGCTCTATTGACTGGCTTGTGCAGATGTTGCGCTATAGGAGTTCATGCTAAACTAAAGCAAATTAAGATAAAGAAAAGCGTATCGTGTGCTATAAGATCATCGGAATCCACCTTATCTTTATGAGATTGGACAAAAGCTAAGTATTTTGGTGTGGCGATGTAAAGTAGTGCGTGTTACGTCTGACATCAAACCACCGGGTGCTGAGATTTCAAAAACAAAAAAAAAAAAAAAAAAGACATATCTTTAGGCCAAGGGGTGTTCAAACTACTCAGTTCCCTGGAGGGCCACATCACTTGCAAAGTGTTAGAGTTCAAGCACCCTATAATTAGACGCACCTTAGCCATATATGTCAAGTCCTTCAGACTTTTGTGAAAACTATATGGATTGCTCTGTGTTGTAGCCCCAGTTGGAACTAAACTCTGGCAGGGCTCCCGCCACTCCAGGAACTGAGTTTGACACCCCGTGCTTTAGGGCCATGGTAAATGTTCTAAAGGGATAGTTACGGAACCACAAAAATGAAAATTATTTTCCATACTAAGGAAAGAGTAATGGCTAACTGCACTAACCATTTAAGAGATTACGCCACTCATTCTAGTGAAATACTTTTTTGTTGTTCAATAGAAGATTAGAAATTCATAAATGAATTCTTTGTTTACAAATTACCCAGAGGGTAGGGTTTAATAGATTTGGAGGGATAGGAATAAAGCATAATCACTCATTTCAATGTACCTGACGGTCAATTATGACATCTTGGACCAGTCTGGGTGATGCTGTAACCAACACAGGCTTTAAAGTTTGTGACCAAGAGGTTTTTTATTCTACTTTCAACAGACAGTCCAAGTAAAAAAAAAACATGAATAAATGTGGTCATTAAAGTGTACAGGCAGCGCCTTGACCGCCCAAGCGCCTCACTAAATTGATAATCTGGTGCTAAACGTGCTTAGTCTGTAATAGTTGCGGCAACTAGGCACCTGCTCATTTTCTCAACTTTGTGCATTACTCGTTGCGGGGCCTGAAGTGACCTTGTGTCGCAACGGGGGTGAACAGAGTACTCAAATATAGGGGACATAAAGTTAGCCCATGGGGTATACCGACGTAACAACTGGGATGGCAAGTTTAGAGGCAGCAGGGGGCACAGATGTACCTCACTGGGTGTCGGTGGGGATACGGGAGGCTCCTATGGAAGTAGAATGTAGCGGGATACATGCTGTCGATATGAACAAAGGACAAGACATAGAGGTTGATCTAGTGTGCTTGGGGCTGGTGACTCGAGTGGTCTGTGGATAATATTAATTTGGAAGCACTTTTTTTTTTACGGGGTGGCTCCTACTCACAGGAATGTCCCTCATGCACAGCTTACGCAGAGTTACAATGTTTGTAAACTTTTGATCTTTTTTTTTTTTTTTTTTTTTTTTTTTTGAAAATTTACAACAATGCTTGATCAAAATAAGACAAACGCAAAATCATGGAGGATGATTGCTAAACTGGGGACGGGCATGGGCAAAGTGGCACAGGTGAGTCGATTTACTGTGCCGATAAAGCTTGTGAAAGATGTAGGGCGATTACTCAATTATTAGTTTTCGGTCAGAAATGAATCAACAATCTAAATATTATAATAAAGCGGATCGGCTTCACTTTGGAAGAAACCCGGAATGAATGACAGTACTTAAAGTCTGCCCTGACGGTCTTGAACTGAGGTTTTGCATGTCCGAATCACCCCTACATGTTCAGAAGTAAGCTCAACTAGTTCCAGTGTCTTTTACGACGAATGAACACAGTTGTCACACCAGGCAACCTTGCTGCCCTTTCTTCGGTGACAACCGGTGACTTCGTACAACACTCTCATACCGGAGGAATCCATTCACCTCTTTGCTGGTCAGGATACTTTAGAGTATTTGTTACGTCATCAGACAACACCTTCACATTTCAATTTCCAAACAAGATCGAGGTCCGAAACCGACTTGCTACTGCTGGTTGTATCACAAGATGAGATGTAAATCTGAGCCAAACGAATCTCTTTGTTCACATACAGTCATTGAGCAAATTCACTGTAGTCACCACCTACGACGTAATTCGTTGAATAGCAGTTCATTAGTTTTGTGTTTTCCGTCAGAATCTTCGCAGGTTGTTGCTGGCTTAGATTTGTTTCACACAACAAGTGAAGTTGAATACCATGAGAATGTCGCATGCGAAATCATTGTATTTTTGTTTCTCACTACGGACAGCATTGTTGAAATCAACGATAATAGCAACAGAATTTATTGTTACAGTGTAAACGTAAATGGGGCACTGAAGGCATCTGTTGTTAATTATATCCTCTGGATCTTGGGCTTTACTGGTTGACCATCATGCCAAGTGTTTGTTAAATTCAGTAGATTTACACATTTCCATCTTCAGATATTTTGTTTTGCACCACACGTCTGTGGCTATTTTAGACGTCTTCGTCAGCCCGTCATACTGGTTCATTCCACAGAATGGTGGTGCCGGGATAGCCAATGTATATTGAATCTTTCTTTGCTTGAGCAGCAGCTGCTCTGTGATCCTGCAGCAACAGGAAGCATATGATATCAATCATCAAGTCACTTCATGTCTCGTAAATATTCACGACTCAGAATCCAAACTTTATCCTGTCCGTAGAGCAGCTAAAATGAGAAGAAGGAGCTCAATGATAGCCAAGGGCGAGGACGCGGATCGTGTGCACAGGATGCGGTAGTGAGGTGGAGAAGGTGCAGAGCTTCAGTCACAACCGAAGGTGTAGTTAGCCCTGCTACAGATACAGAAAATAGATCTATAGCGAGGCAACAAGGACGTGGACTGAGGGCGAATATCGGCGAACACATACGGCACCACGAAAGGACGATGCACAGTGCAATTAAACCTGTGTAACTTCACTGATGGAACGCATTATATGTGGACTGTTTACTTTAACGCCCAACCTTACATTGAGAAATCTACGGTTGTCCCCGCCGCGTTGTCGAGATATCGGTTTTTCACATAGGGTTCTTCTGGAGTTGGGGAGCAACAGTGAGATTAGACAGATCAGAAAAGTCCACAGTCAGCTACCTAACGACGCCCTTTCAACCCAAGAGATGGGAAGATTGCTCTTTTTACAGTCCCACTCATAATGTTGTGTGCGTGTTGTGAGATATAACAGTTGAAGTGTGTTAAACAAGACAGTTGAGCTCATCATATTGCAACTCTTGTGAAGGTCTATGTGTGGTTTCAACGCTGACAAACTCTGTGGCTTCTGGTTAGATGTGTAACAAGCTTCACATGCTTCAGATCAGTTGTACTTTGAGCCATATCTCCGACACTCTATGAAGGATAGATGATGGCATACAGATTGAAACATAACCATTTTTTAAAACCGTTGGTATAGCAAACATGCTTAATTGAAGCTAATGGACAAAGACCATTATAGGCTAAATACCAAAATATGGTACACACGTTTATTAATAAAATATAGGCTAGCCTATTATGCACAGGAAAGCAGACAAGCCCAGAATAGCTATAAACAGGCCAAAACCTAATATAAAGTAAATCAAATGTACATTTAGTAAAACAGGCACACATTATACAGATAACGGTCAATCATAATGATCAATCATCAGTATTCATGTCTTGTAATATTCATACTAGAACACAAGCTTACCGGTCCCTAAAATGATAAGGAAGACAGCTTCAATGATCGGCCCAGCATCCTGATTCAGTCAAATCCTCAGATTCTCCTAGAAATCTAGTGAACTGAGAAGATGCCTGAAGACAAGAAACACACAGCATTTTACAAAAGATATATGACGTCCAATAGGAATAGTACACACTAAACCTGTGTGCACCACATCATTACATAATACACTTTTAAACGTATAGTATATCATGTTGGATAGCACAATTCATATCAAATAATGACTTTCATCAAATAATGATGTTCACTGATATGCAGAGCTTTTTATTTAACACAGAACTTACCTGAGGATATTTTTGTCAGATTCTCTGTTTTCCTTTGGCTATTTTCCAGGAGCCACGATGAGAGACGATCAGAAAAGTCAGTCGCTCACAGATAAACAACAACAATTCTTCAAACCAAGAGATGAGGAAGGCTTTTTTATATTTCAAATATTCTTTATGTGTATTTTCTGGGTGTGTGCATGTGTGTAGTAAGAAATGACACATCATCAAGGAAGTAATATTCATCTGTTGTGTCTGAGGAGGTTGTAGTTTCAGTTGTAGTAGCCTATGGAAGTGTAAATGAAAATAAATATATACAAAATTAAGAAATCTATTGAAAATACCTCCAGAGAACTAAGAAACAACTATTTTCTATATTTTCATAAAAAATAATTCACCAATTACAACAGTTCTACTAAAAAATTTACCGTAAAGCTATAGCCATACCACTTCTGCAATATTGTATGCACAAAAATGTTTTTAATTTGCTTTGATACATCTATAAATAGCTGATGTGTAATTGTGATGCATCTAGATCATCTAAAATGTTTTGCTCATCTAGGAAAGTGATCAAAATGATTAACCTGATCAACCGGTCGATCTACTAGTTGGGCGTCACTGCCATAATTTAACCGTTAGCAACAAAGAAACATTAATTCAGTGTCTATTTTTAGTAGTAGATCATCATCAGTCATTGATAATTTTTTATATTTCATTAACATTCACTATTTGGTTGGTTCACTGCCAAAATTCAAACTAATAACTGGAATCTTAAAAATAAGTTTTATGGGTTATGGTTAGGATTCTAACATATATGCTCATTTTACAGGGAAGAAAAGCCACCAAAGCAGTCACATGCTTTAAACTTTCCATAAACAATAATTGATATGATGTTTCAGACAGCATCATTTACTGGGTCATGTCAGATGGATTTCCTGCCAAACATATGGAAAGATACAAGGTATAAGCAGTTGCTTTTGAAAGCTCTCAAACAGGTATCACAATTTAAAGATGTATCACATGTTTTATTTTTGACTAAATGGTCCCTTATAAAGGAATCCTCATGCACATTCACAAAAGTTTGCCATTTCATTCAGTTATTACACATTTTCAGGGCACTGTTATATTTTTCATTCCTCTTCCAGGACCTCTACATCCATGCCATATCCAGTCAGATATACTTAGATTTTCTGAATCTTTGCAGCTGGATGTGAAACTGCACTCATGCATAATCTATTTTTAAATAAACAAGTGGTTCCCTGTAGGCTGATATCCAGCTTTATATCGCAAGGCTTCTGTATTTCACTGAATTTAAACTTTGATACTTTTCTTAAAAATATTATTTATTTTACTTCACTGTCTGCAGAATTTTTGTGCATCACCTTTTTTTGAAGAAATCCCAGTAAACACCCATATAAATGCTTAAAAGCAGAAGTTTCAGTTCTTGACCCCCTTTGACTATAGACATAATCTTGGAGACATTAGAAATCTAACATTTTGCTGCTCAAGCCTCAGAAGTGCTCTTAGTGACAAGGAGTATCCTCCCAGGAGATTTCAGTATTGTTACAACTGACAAGTTAAAGAGGTTCAATGTAAAAGTTTAATTTTGGAAATTTTATAATGGCTCTGCCAGTGGATATAACTGTATTTAACTGTCAAGCAAAAGCTCCACCCCTCACCACAATGCAGCATGAAAAGTGTTTAAATGCCATCTTATTTCTGTAGGTCACCACTGGGGGAAAGAGTGGAGATTTGCTCAGTTTGAGGGCAGATATAATCTCTCCACCTGCACATTCATTTATATCCAGAGCACAATTCAGAACTGAAGAACTGTCTCCCTTTCAAATTTACCACAATACAGGAAGTTGAATCAGTAATTTAGCAATTCTCAGTTCAATTCAAGTTCAAGAGCCACTGCAGAGGTTCATTTTCCCCCAAACACAATGTTATGCAATATTTTAGAAATATCTTCCAGCACTTTCAACCTCACTTTATATTTCAGTCATGTGACACAAAACGGTTATGTAGCCTATAACTGAAGAAATTAATCAGAGAAATATGATTTGTCTGATTCAAAACCATTTAACACTGCATTTAGTCTGATATCCAAAAACAATTTAAAAGCAAAAATAAGCATTTTACTAACAGTTTATTGAAGAATCTTCATCTGACCAGCACAAATTCAACAAATATTATAGCAAAGCAAAGGCAATGGAAAATAACTACTTCACAACAATATCCTGTGATGTTAAAAGCTTAAAATGAAGACATTTTGCATCTCTGTAACTTACTTGTGGAGACAAAACTGGACACAACATTACAGTAACAGAAAAATAATAGTAAATAAAAAGCAATAAGTAAATATGGCGAACGAGTATGTATTATGGAAATCATGCAAGGAGGTAAATTTAAAACACTCAACATACATTTTGAAGTATTACTGTAGCTCAAACTCTACAGCAGCAGCGCCGTTTCTGACCACTATGAAGGCCGGTGTGAGTTTCTCCATCAGTGGGATTGAGTCTTTGTACGAGCATCTGATTCTGTCCTAGACAACCACATGGTCGGCCTATAAACTGACTGTTTGTATCGCCTTGACTGGCCATTAGCTTTCGATAAAAGCATCTGCAAAATGCAGAAGTGTTAAACGTTGATGTATTTTTAAGGAGCTTAGTTGGTTTCTTGAAAGCCACTGCACAGTTCAGGTCACTTCTTTTTCCAGAGCTTTTCAACCTGTACACAGTATCACACCAGAGACTTTTATGATATTTTCTTGTCTTGACAGCAGTGACTTTAAACTTCTCATATGGAGGAATCAGCACCTCTTTCTGGTCAGGATACTTTGAGTATTTTATCACATCAGCACCTTCACAAGTTTTGATTTCAAAACAAGATTTATTTCCAAAATCTTGTGCTACTTTACGTTCAAGAGACGATGATGTAAATGAGCCGAAACGAACCTTTTTGCCTGTAACATAAAAAAAAAAAACCAAATTAACAACAAACATACGTTCTCTCACATCTCTTTTGTGTTTCAGTCAATATCTGTATCGCATCGCTTAACAAAAAGTGAAGTGAATACCATTTAAATGCCTGGTTTGTGTAGTTTTGCTTACCATTACGAACAGCCATATTAAAATTGCGGTATATGTTAGAATTAAGGTTGGTGTACACGTAAATGGCAATTGAATGATTCCTTGTCAAGTTATCTTCTGGTGCTGTGGCGTTCACTTCACCTTCCTGCCAAGCATTTCTAAAATCAGTTGAGTTATTGATTTCCTTCTTTAGATATTTTGTCGTCACCAGATGTGCCATTTTCACTGTACAGCCATCATATTGATCATCAACTGAATTCAGTGCCATATCCAGTGGATAAATCTTTCTTGCAGCAGCTGCTCTGTGATCCTGCAGCAACAGGAATCATAATGATCAATCATCAGTATTCATGTCTGTAATATTCACACTAGAACACAAGCTTACATGTCCTAGAGCAGCTAAAATGAGAAGAAGAGCTTCAATGATCAGCAGCATCTTGATTCAGTCGAATCCCTCAGATTCTCTAGATCTAGTGAAGAGCAGATGCTGAAAGACAACCAGAGACACAAGTTTAATTTACAATAGAGTAATGACAGTTAAGAAAAAACATAACACAAAAACACTTAAGAGAAATGAAGAATGTTGTGTCACCTAAACTTGTCATGTTCACTGATGGACCCAAATACCTGAGAATACGCTTGTCTTTCTGTCGGCTTCTGAATCTTGCTTCCGTTGTTCCGAGTTTAGGAGCAACAGCGAGAGGAGAAGGTCAGAAAAGTCAGTCACTCACAGCCAAAAAACAACAGCAGTCTGAGAGATGAGGAAGTTTGCCCTTTTTAAACATTGCTAGTAATGAGTGTGTGTATATTCTGAGCCTCCAACATTAGAAAAATTAACACAGGCACAGGAGACAAATGCCCATTTTTTCAGTCCTTTCATAATCACTCATTATCCAATAAATGCTGTCTGTCCAAGACTTCTGTGTTTACAATCTTTTTTTGCAATGATGCCATCACTGCTTTCAATGAGAGACATTTGCTGTCAATATACTAACTCGAAAGGCATGGTGATTTAGAATCATCAAATTATATTTATATACTTAATTATTTGAATGGATGTCAGTGGAGGAGAGACTTCATAACACTCCCATTCATAAGGAAACAGGCTTGTTTGAAAAACATGCCTGTGGCAACATTTCTACAAAATATTACTTTGCTCCTTTCACATTTTGCAGCACTTTCAAAGCAAAATATCCACTTACATTGGACAACATTGTACTGTTATTTGAAATGTTCATGAGACTGCTGTTTTTCATTTGTCATTTCACTCTCAGGTCCTCATTTACCTTTTTTTTATGCCAGAATTTTTTTGCAAGATATATTTAGGGTTTTGGAGAAGCTTTGCATCTGGATGTGAAACTGCTCTTGTGCATACTCTCAAACAAACATGTGTTTGGTTCCCTTCTTCTGCCTCTGCTTATCTCGAGTTCAGGCTGGTGGTCTTTTCCTACTCCAGTTCCCTTTTACTCTCTTTACTCTGTTTCCTGTCTCATTTCAAACAGCACTATCAAATTAAGCCAGAAAGGCTAAGAATATAAAATTCTGCTGAACAAATTCTCTGTATGATGTAACAAATGCTAATAAGCAAAAGTTTCTGTTCTTGAACACCTTTGACTATAAAGACACAATTTTGGACTCTTTTGAAAGATAACACTTCACTCCTCAAGCATCAGAGAGCATTGAAGAATTAAAATTCTGGAAATTTTAGTTTTGTAATCCTGACCAGGAAGAGCGTCTGTTATACAATATAAGTGAGACTCCAGTATGGCATGGTTCAGGTCCCTTCTTTTCCTTACAGGTGTCAGATACGAAAAAAGATGCAAATGAGCGATAACAGACATAATTATATATGCAGATTTTAAACCAAAATCATTGGAATTACATTTCCACAGACTTTAATCTTCTTCAGTTCAATCTACTTCAGGAATATCATTCATTGTCTGAGGCACAGATGTTTCCAGTTAATTCTGAATGTTAAGATGATGCATTTATGTTTTTAAATGATAGTTCCTAAAACTGTTTTATTGCTTCAATCCTGACAATTCTGCAAGTGTAAACTGAATAGTGAAATCACATGCCTGTTAGAATATGAATACATTTCATGAAATTGATTACAGAATTTTTTTTTTTTTTTTTTCAAAAAATATTAGAAAATCATATAGAAAAAAACAGTAGTTGGTGGTTAAGCACACTCTCATACTTAAGCAGTACTAACAATACCAAGTAACAAAAACAAAAAATATTTCTCTGTGGTCTCCGATTTGTGCATAACATACACTTTTAGGAAAATTGCATCATTACATCAAGTTTCAGTTTGTATTTGGTCAGTGGCATAAGTTGAGCCCCTCACATACTGTATAACAGATCCACCTAAAGAAAAAAAAAATATATATATATATTATATATATATATATCTTTTTTTTTCTTCTTACCATTTCATTGTGCCTCTCTGAGGCTTGAGGAGGGAAGTGTTTGGTTTCAAAAGAATCAAGATCGTGTCTGTAGTCAAAGGGGTTCAAGAACTAGTATTTATATTTGGCCACATAATTTTTTTTTAATTTGATCCACGTGAGAAGGGTAAATCTAGGATTTTATTTATGTACTTATTTATGTACTCTTTTTGTTTTCTACAGTTTTTTGTCAGTTTACAGAATGAGAACAATTAAAAATTGTACTGCCTAATGTAGTGATTGGTCATTTGTTAATTTCTTAGCACATGACGTCTCAGAACACACACGCCTTATATCCAATATAAAAATCCAACTTTCTCATCTCAGTTTGAAGATCATTGTTGTCATCTAGCTGTAAGAAACTACATCTTCAGATCTTCTCTTGCTACTGAACACCTTAAACTACGAAAACAAAACTCAGAATCTGACAAGAGACAACAATATCCTCAGGTAAGCTGCTGTTGAAGGGAAGATAAATCCACTGGATATGGCACCGGATTCAGTTGATGATCAATATGAGGGGTGTAGAGGGAACATGGCAAACCTGGTAGAGACAGAATATCTAAATAAGGAAATAGCTGCATTTAAAACGTTTTGGCAAAGAGGTACAGAATATGTAAAAGAACCAAAAGATAACTTGAAAAAGAATAATTTAATCGCCATTTATGTGTACACTGATTATGGTGTATTTGATGATTTAAATAATGCTGTTTATAATGATAAAGAAAAATACAAAGACAAGGCATTTAAATGGCATTCACTTCACTTTCTGTTAACAGAAGCGATACAGATTCTGAAGAGACAACAAAATAAATGCTATGATACTTATTCTGATACAGAAGATACATACACATATGATAATAATTTTGAAGATGTTCGCTTTGGCTGTTTTACATCCTCTCTTGATCATAGCAAAACTAAATTTTTTGGAACTAAAACTTGTTTTGAAATCCGCACGTGTGAAGGGGCTGATATTACAAAATATTCTAAGCTTCCTCATGAGAAAAAGGTGCTGATTCCTCCATACTAGACATTTAAAGTCACTGCTGTCAAGAAAAGAGCAGATCAGCCTGATCTCTGGTGTGAAACTGTGTTCACTTTGAAAAGCACTGGAAAAACAAGTGAGCTGAACTGTGCAGTGGCACCTAAGGATACAACCAAACTTTAAATCTACATTCATATTAAAAGGTGTTTGAATTATAAATATAACATATGATAGCTTGATTCATCAATGTTATTAAATGTTTTGAGTAAATAAAAATGAGCCTTCATATTACAATGAAGTTTATGAATATTTAAATGCAGCTCTGTACAATAATTTGGGACATGTCAAAATAAAACTAGAACCCTGGTTTTGTGATTTTGTTCTTTTCTAGCATTTCTGAATGGATGTCATTCACTCAAAAAAACAAAAAGAAAAAGAAGAAGAAGAAGAAGAAGAAGAAGATGAAGAAATCTGCTGCTTGTTCAATATACTTGATTAAAACAAGTCGGTGCAGCACAATTCAATGTAATTACATCATGTTCAGCCAATGTATAAGACATCACTCCTAAAAGTCTTTGTATAATCCACAGTTATCTATGCACTCTCTTCACATTAAAATACTGTCTATATGAAAAGCAGGACCAACCTTCTGGATGAGAAGATATGAATATATGTGTTGATATGAATGGCACAGCTAGTTAAATGAGGGAGATTCGTGTGTGTTATGCTGGCCAGTCTCTGAATTTTATGGCATCTGTGTAAAAGGCAACATATAAAGCACATAAACATGTTCGGTATCAGTGAGATCTTTACGACATTTGACATAAGTGAAAATGTACCTGTGAACACATCCTTCAGTTCATTCTTAGGCTACACTAAATGGGTTGAACATCAATAGAAGTATCACTGATACCATCACTGAGCTCAAACATTTAGACAGATCTAT
The DNA here is from genome assembly GCF_018340385.1 of Cyprinus carpio. Taxonomy (NCBI): domain Eukaryota; kingdom Metazoa; phylum Chordata; class Actinopteri; order Cypriniformes; family Cyprinidae; genus Cyprinus; species Cyprinus carpio. Next base: position 9,536,816 of record NC_056574.1, on the reverse strand, counting down.
ATTGTAAATAAAGCCATTAAATCACAAAGCCAAGCACAGTGATGATTTGAACCAATTTTGGTGACGATCAGTCAAACTTTGACAGAGTAAAGATGATAAAACAGTATGTGAATCAGTTCAAAATGGCAGAAAGTTATGTGACCCCTTTGAAAATTGGTACCAGTTAAGTGTGTGTGTGGTGCTGTAACCACTCTGCACAAGCACAAGAGCTTTGCTTAAATGCAGCCTTTTCTCACAACATGGAAAAAAATTAAGCATAAATTCATATAATACAGTACTTTACTTGTATGCTTTGTTTGCAGAATGAGTTGATGAATCCTCTTCAGTCAAGTGGGTTCAAGGTATCCCATAAGGTCTCCCATTCCTCCAGAGAAACATGCTTTCTGCAGTGAAAGGCAAAAGGCTGTAACTTTTTGGTCTAAAATAAGCTATTGATATTTTTGGGATGTTCAAGACCTCGTTTATCATGTGGTTAAGTATCTTGAGTCAGTTTTTTTTTTTTTTTTTTTTAAACAATAATGGATTGTCTTAACAGAAATTTCAAAAAGCCCATGAAGAAACCAAGTCAGAACACAGTATAACATCAGTTACCACTTTGTGACTTTGTTTTGGATCCATTAAATTGAGTTACAGTATTCTGCCTTTGTTTTACTGTCCATTAAAGGGGTCATATGATGCTGCTAAAAAGAACATTATTTTGTGTATTTGGTGTAATGAAATGTGTTTATGCAGTTTAAGGTTCAAAAAACACATTATTTTCCACATACTGTACATTATTGTTTCTCCTCTATGCCCTGCCTTCTGAAAACCCGCCAATTTTCACAAGACTCATTGGTCTGAAAAGCGAGGTGAGCTGTGATTGGCCATCTATCCAGTGCGTTGTGATTGGCCGAATACCTCAAGTGTGTGACGGAAATGTTACACCCCTTAACATATTGTGATGCCCTATCCGGCAGGAGCGACGAGAAATAAACATTACAACCCATTATAAACGTGATATAAACATGATTTCTAGTCGTGTCCTCTTTTTTAAAACCCAAAAAAAAATATTCTCCTCCTCAACAAAAAAACATCACAAAACACCGCGGCCTAGAGTGAGCTGCGGCCGGCTTGAGAGAGAAGAGGCGGGCAGCTTGAGAACGACGCGGCCGGCAGATTCTACGAAGGAGTGTCTGTTGAGCTTGCGGCAACCACATATGATGACCCCGGGCTGGACTCCGCTTCATCCACAGTGAAAGCCGATCCGGTGATCCACTGTGCAAAGTTGATGTATTTCCTCAGTGACCAGCATGGATTTCATTGCTGGTTATCTCACATTTCACTGCTGGTTATATATGCTCTATATAATTGTGTATGTGACAAATAAAAATCTTGAATCTTGAATCTTGATCAGCTCCAGGCATGACAAAGTAGTTTCTCTTTCACAACCAAACACACAGCATCTATACAACAAGGCAGCGGTGGCAACAACAATACTACAACGAGAATAAAAGGTACACCTTCTTTCTTTGCATGAACATCTGGGCGGCATTATGCAAATATTCCCACATACTGACGTAGAGATGTTGGGGCGTGTTAGAACGAGCCATTTCAGGGGGGCGTGGACGAGTGTTAACTTTTATAAAGAATATCTCTTTGGGTTTGAGACTTTAGTGTTTGCAACTTTACAGATCTTCTTTATGCACCAAGAGCTTGTAACATTCCAAAGAGAAAGGAAAAATTTAAATTGCATCATATGACCCCATTTAAAGTTTCCCACTTTTACATTACAGTGTAGCCTGTGTACTGTCATTCATCTGTCACTGAAGCACTTCTGACACACTGAATATACTGAATAAAAGTGTAGGTAAAACAAATATTGTTGAGTGGCTGTTTTTATTGATAGTGTTTAAGCATGGCCCATTGCTCTCGAGGGAAAATGATGGTCGAGATCGCTTTGAAATGCAGATATCATGGACAAGGTAAGAAACACAAAAGTTCCATTAGACAAACAAATTAGATTGCCATCTACCAAACTCCTCCATATAACAAAGCAATGTAAAGAAGCAAGGACTAGATAACCTGCCAGCAATAATTGTAAATAAACCCAAAGTTGTTTCAAATATTTTTTTTTCTTTCAAAAAGAAGATTATTCACTCAGTGCAAGCCTGTGAGTCTGGGGCTGCCCACTTCTAAGTTGCACGACTATGTACTCTAATGCCGTGTTAGCATAGCCTGTAGCATGATCAGTATAGTAGCTATGTCTTGCATCCTTTTTTACATTAATGAACACTGCAAATGAATTGGTTGCAAAAGTATCCACTCACATGTTTAACTTTTTGCCTGGTTGTTACAGTCAGAAAAACAATTACTGTAATACTGTCAAATACTGTCACATTACTTTGTTTGTTTGTTTTTATGCATTTCTTTGGTATGATATTGTTGATTAGATTGAATAAAGTAAATATGCATGGTTAATGCAGTGAATGTTTATGTTGTGAATGCTGGTTGAGTTTATTTTCTTTTGTTTGTGTATTTTTCTTTGTTATTTGTTTTCTTTGTAGTTTTGCGATGCTAGGAAATTGTTAAGATGCTGTGAAATCAATCAATGTTTCTAATGCATGGAGAAAGTTTGCAACAAAGAATTGAGACAACAAATACTTCAGCAATAAAGTTTATAGCATCTGAGTAAAATAAATTGAAGGCACCCATCAAAAACTCTCTGCCTCTTTTGTCGACATTGAAGGACTGCTACAATTACTATAATGATTTTGTAAATGGTGATCAGCAACCAAATATTGATAATGTGGAAGTTACTGCCTCTTGCCTTGGTGTGACTTCTCACTTTTTTGCAGACAATACAAAGGCAGAGGACAGTATGTTTATGTTGTTATGTTTTTTTTTTTTTTTTTTTTTTTTTTTTTTTTTATGTAGATCCTTTTAATTACTAAAACATCTAATTGACAGATTTCCAGTATCCTACTTATAATTGTCCTGGACAAATAAAAATAAAAAAGTTATTTTTTTCAGTTCCACACAATAGCAAGTTGTCTTTTGGCTTGTAGGTCAGCTTTGTATTCGTAAATCAGTTATACAATCTTTTTTTGTTTGTTTTTCTTCAGTGCTTTGTCTTGATTTTCCAATTCGTCTTTAAACTGTAACTTGTTCATAATATGTTTTTACTGACTTGAGCAGATACCCACATAAGCCGAACATAAAACTAAATTAAGAGCATAAGTTATCTGGGTCATTGCAGATTACTGGAACTCTTTGACGTGGATAAGTGACAATATTAAATGTAACAAAATAAACATTTTACCATCAACAAAATTAGACAATCATCCACAGATTCTTCCCCCTGCTTCACAACCTTCTTGGGTCCAAAATGCACTTGGAACACTGAAATGTATTTCTGGGACAACAGTGTTAAATAATAACAGATCCATGCGCATTGCAGATAACAAATCAGTGTGTTCAAACACTTTACCGGTTAGATTTCTCCAAAGTCCAAGTTAGCTGAAAAATAGAGTGACTGGGAGGGGACTTGTTTGGTTTACTGTTTTGTCGTGGCCACATCATACAAACTCGTGGAAACATGATACACCCTACGTTCCATTCGGAAGGGCTCATCCCTACGCACTAATTCCTTCCCTCCGGAGTGAGGGCTTCAAAGGAATGAAGGGTATAGGGGTCAAAAAAACTTTTTTTGGAATGCACTTCTGTGTCACCTTAACGAAACGATCAAGAAGGTGCATTCATTGCACATTTTGTACGCTGGTTGACACCAAAAAAAACATGCTTGGAATGATGAGTAGATTGTGCAAGCTGCGCCTTTTGTTTACCGTTAGTTTATTTATGTATATATTTTTGGTTTATTGCACCAAGACCAATGGATATTACTTCATAAGAAATTGGTTTTAAATAGATACATTTAGCCTATGTATAATTCATGCCAAATATGCCAAACAACTTATTCACCAAATACGCATAAATACGCCAAACTTGCCAGTGCAAAGGATCATGAGGACCTGAAGTGTCCATAAGTTGAACCCTTAAAAATCCTTCATTCCGAAGAGCCCTTTGAAGTGGCCATTTTGAGCACTTCAGTTTGGAACAACCCTTCAATATGGTGGCCATGATTGTTTTCACTCCAAAGTGCCCTTCAGAGGGAGATATATCCCGTTTGAAACGCACCGAATGTGTCTTGGCCACTAGATCATTTTGTCAAGGTAATGACATCCTCATGTCCCAATGTGGCCACGAGATCCTATGTTGAGGGAACAACATCCATTTCTCATAGCCATGGGTTTATTGAGTAAACAAACTGCATGACCATAGCAACCTGCGATTATCAGATATTTAATAATTATTAATATTTTATTTTGAATTAAGAAATTATTATATTAACTATTTTAAAATTACTACATTTTTAAATTACAATGTAGACAGCATTCAAATTAAGTTTGTCATGAATACGTTACATAGTGTACATAAAATAAAATAGGCCTTCAAGAAATCATTTTTATCTATCCCACAGTCTTATAAGTGCATTAACTGATCATCTTTTTTTACGTATATTTGTATATTATTTTTATTATTATTAATGGTTTTATTTTTATTTTTGCTGTTATGTATTTGATTAATTTTCCCTTCAATTCAATCTCTTAGCATTCTGAATAGTTTTTTTAAATAATATCCTACTGTGAATGCTTGACATGCCAATAAAGCTTTGATTACACTGTATGTCTGTACATATATCTCTCTTTTTTCTTTTCTTTCCTTTTTTTTTTTTTTTTTTGCTAATTAATAGACTATAATTATAAATACTAGTGTTTCATTAAGGAATGAATCAATTGTGCTTTATTTGTAAATGAAAACACAACACGCTCATTTAGCATCACATACAGGAGTATATACAATCAAAAAGTCATAACTTAATTGGCATAATTGTCAGACCAGGCATTTACACACACACACACACACACACACACACACACACACACACACACACACACACACACACACACACATAAACAAAAGAAATCACACCTTTTATCAAATGAATCACACCTATTTTCCTCTCAAAAAAGGACCCTTAGAAACTCCAAAAGGACACCAAATAATCCAATGATATAAGGAGCCCATATAAGCACATATGAAAGAAAAAAAATGCTAAAAAAAAAAAATCAGAATTGTATAGTATGTGAACAGTGCAACAGCAAAGAGCTTTTTTACAATTTAGAGAAGTCAAGCTGTGATACAGAACAGGACCACATTGACATGAAAAAAAAAAAAAAAACTAAACCAGCTGGCTGCTGACTGCATATACAGTATGTACTACAGTACACGGATCATCAGTGCATCAAGAGCACTCATACACACATTATTATAACTTAATTGTATTGTATTGTATTGTAATTTTAAAATGTAATAATTTTATAATAATTAATATAATAACTGTATATATATATATATATACAGTGTGTACACATGCATATAAATGCATACATACTGTATATATTACAGTTTTTCTGAATTGCTAAATCACATTTCTTGAAACCATCACTTATTTTCTCAAAACCTTAAACCCAATACCAAACACTCAAACTAAATTCACGAAACCTCTGACTCTTTCATCAAAATCAAACAATCACTGCAAATCCATTTCACTTGCAATCCAAATCAAACAGTGCTCTCAGATCACACACACGAGTCAATAAAATAAGCACTACAGAACATCCATTAGACACTACAGAGGAAAATGGAGAACACAGCATCCAGAACATTACAGAAAGTATTTTGTATTGAGTAAACAATTTTGCAATTCTGTAAAAAAGTGTAGTAATTGCAACTGAGTAAGATGAAATATTGTATAAGCCTACTGTATGTACTGCAAGAATAGTATTGTGCTGAATATTGAATAGTACTGAATGTTTGTTTTACTGCGAAAATACTGCAGTCCAACTACAAAGGCTGATTGTAAAATCAGCGTCAATGACTTTGTGTTCAAGTCTGGCCTGAGGACTTTGTCTACATCACAAGTACAGGTCCTTCTCAAAAAATTAGCATATTGTGATAAAAGTTCATTATTTTCCATAATGTAATGATAAAAATTAAACTTTCATATATTTTAGATTCATTGCACATCAACTTGAAATATTTCAGGTCTTTTATTGTTTTTAATACTGATGATTTTGGCATACAGCTCATGAAAACCCAAAATTCCTATCTCAAAAAAATTAGCATATTTCATCCGACCAAAAAAAAGAAAAGTGTTTTTAATACAAAAAAAGTCAACCTTCAAATAATTATGTTCAGTTATGCACTCAATACTTGGTCGGGAATCCTTTTGCAGAAATGACTGCTTCAATGCGGCGTGGCATGGAGGCAATCAGCCTGTGGGCACTGCTGAGGTGTTATGGAGGCCCAGGATGCTTCGATAGCGCCTTAAGCTCATCCAGAGTGTTGGGGTCTTGCGTCTCTCTCAACTTTCTCTTCACAATATCCCACAGATTCTCTATGGGGTTCAGGTCAGGAGAGTTGGCAGGCCCAATTGAGCACAGTAATATACCATGGTCAGTAAACCATTTACCAGTGGTTTTGGCACTGTGAGCAGGTGCCAGGTCGTGCTGAAAAACGAAATCTTCATCTCCATAAAGCTTTTCAGCAGATGGAAGCATGAAGTGCTCCAAAATCTCCTGATAGCTAGCTGCATTGACCCCTGCCCTGATAAAACACAGTGGACCAACACCAGGCAGCTGACATGGCAACCCCAGGGACCATCACTGACTGTGGGTACTTGACACTGGACTTCAGGCATTTTGGCATTCCTTCTCCCCAGTCTTCCTCCAGACTCTGGCACCTTGATTTCCGAATGACATGCAAAATTTGCTTTCATCCAAAAAAAGAACTTTGGACCACCTGAGCAACAGTCCAGTGCTGCTTCTCTGTAGCCCAGGTCAGGCGCTTCTGCCGCTGTTTCTGGTTCAAAAGCACACGCCTGTGCAGGTCCCCCAAGGTCTGGAATCGGTCCTTCTCCACAATCTTCCTCAGGGTCCGGTCACCTCTTCTCGTTGTGCAGCGTTTTTTTGCCACAATTTTTTTCCTTCCCACAGACTTCCCACTGAGGTGCCTTGATACAGCACTCTGGGAACAGCCTATTCGTTTCAGAAATTTATTTCTGTGTCTTACCCTCTCGCTTGAGGGTGTCAATGATGGCCTTCTGGACAGCAGTCAGGTCGGCAGTGCTTACCCATGATTGCGGTTTTGAGTAATGAAACCAGGCTGGGAGTTTTTAAAAGCCTCAGGAATCTTTTGCAGGTGTTTAGAGTTAATTAGTTGATTCAGATGATTAGGTTAATAACTCATTTAGAGAACCTTTTCATGATATGCTAATTTTTTGAGATAGGAATTTGGGGTTTTCATGAGCTGTATGCCAAAATCATCAGTATTAAAAACAATAAAAGACCTGAAATATTTCAGTTGGTGTGCAATGAATCTAAAATATATGAAAGTTTAATTTTTATCATTACATTATGGAAAATAATGAACTTTTATCACAATATGCTAATTTTTTGAGAAGGCCCTGTAATGTTGTCTTTTTTGCTAGACTAAGAGAAAAAACCCTCTGGTCTAACAGATCCAGCCTTGATAACACTCTCTTAACCTTACTATTTCTATCCTCATCCTCTTCTTCCACCTCATCCCCTACTTCTTACAGGCACTCTTCCTCCTCTCCTTCTCAGATTGTTTCCATCTATTGTTCGTGTCATCGTTCAGTCACCTGTGCAACTTGTGCACTCTGAACTGGCTCAGATTTTTTTTGTAGTTGGTTTGATCACATCATCAAAAACAACGTGTGAACAATTTTGAATCATTGTGTGTAACGATGACATTTGTGCTTTAGTTGTGTTTAACTTTTGCCTCTTGTGTTTAGCATTTTCAGCACAAATGTATCGCAGTGTGATAAGTGTTTAAGTGAATGAAAATGTGTTTTAGAGTTTTGCAAAAAGAGGTGCATGATGATTTGCAAGTAGAGCCCTAACTGCCTGAACCTGTTTAAGGTTTTAGTAGAAAGAGGCTTTAGTCTTGGTGCTTGGTAATCTTGAAATTCTACACAGATTCTCTTCCACTCTTCTTTTGCCGTTCTTTTGAACTTTCCAACTGATTATGGTGGCCACAGAGAATCTGCTCAATTTAGGTTGAACTCTTTGTCCTGCCTCTGTCATTTCCATACATAGAACATGTTTTTTCACAGTAGCTCATGTTTCATCTGAAAATGACTGTTTTTTAGTCTTGTTCTTCCTCATCCTCCTCTTTCCTCCTCCTCATATACACACTCTTCCGTACCTCTTCGATTGAAGGGATGCAACCCATGCCATGTCTCTGCACTTTGAACTGGATTATATTTTGTACATTCACATATTTATAAATAAGTGTGCACGTTTTGAATTATTCTGTGTAAACAATAAAAGTTGTGTTGCAGTTGTGCTTAAAATTTTGCTTTCTTGTGGTTTAGGGTGTTGCAATCAGTTTATCATGGTGCAAAAAGAGTGTATGAGATCTGCGAACTGTGTCTAAAATAGCTGCCTGAACTTGTTTTAAGGTTTTTGAAGAAAGAGTGACGACTCCACATCACGTGGACACAACAAAAGGATATCTTTCCCCCTGACAAAATAATCTTGTGGCCACGACAAAACTAATGAACCGAACATGTCCCATTCCTGGTCACCGAAGAGCTTGGTCTTTAAGAGTAGCTAGGTTTATACTTTTTTTTACAGAGAACAAGTTATTGATTTCTGCAGATCATTTAGCTAGCAGATGTTTGACTTCAGTATCTGCTCTTCAGACTGATTCAAACTGAGGTCGTTAATCGGGGGCTACACTGGTTAAAAAAAGTTTGTGCAAGTTGGCACTCTTTGACTTTAAAATGTGAGCTGACATGACCCCACCCATCATAAAAGATGATGATTAAAGCATTACTTTCTTGTTTCATTGACACACCATTCGTTAAATATGTTGGCCAAAGAAAATATTATCTTTGACATTTAGTTTACTTTCAATTCTAGGCAGTTAAAAATCTTAGCTAGTTCATAGTTATCAGTCATATATCAAATAGACTTTTAACAAACAAACTAATTTTTATTTTAAACAGATCCGGATTTAACTGCTATTATTATTAAACGTTAGTTAAATAGAATGATAAAACATGCATTTGCCATGTTTGTGCAAATGCAAATTTAAAACCAAAATGACACCAAAACTTTGTGATAAGATTTATTCATTTATGTAACTGATTTATCTTTAGTTAAAGGAAACATCTGTAGGCAACTTTTACTTTACATTGCTTCCAAGTGTAAGTGTTGTCATCAGTTTTACCAAAAATATTTGCATGATGGCATGAAGTGACATTTACATATTTAGCATGCTTTTATACTTGAAAACGAGCAAGGGCAATATAGTTATTGATCTAAAAATAATAAGCATTCAATGTGTTTCCAATGGAAATCTAAAATGAATAAATGCAACTATACAAGCAAAACAAACAAACAAAACAAAAAAAATATAACAAGTAACGGACATTCTATAAGCATGCATATAACTTATAAGCTGCCCGTTTGACTGCCACACAGTTTGTGGGAGGCTGGGTTCAGAGTGAAGCCCCACGACTGTGTGAGAGATCCAGCTCATCTCCAGGACACTCCTGGAGGAGGAGTGAAGCGGAAATGGCTGACGGATGGAGTGTGAAGAACCGGAAGATCGTTGCCCGATGGCGCCTAAGCCAAACTCTTCGCCCTGACAAACCCTGCGGCCTGAAACCTCCAATAAGCAACTGATGAACAAAAAACCATCTTGCGATGGGCACGCAATCTAAGTAGCTGAATTTGAAGTCCACTGCACCTCAAGAGAAGGGCATGAAGTCATCCCTTTTGAAAAAAGCGCCCTGCCTTATTAGGAGGAAGACTTGGGTTTGAAGCTGTACAGGAGATTTCCCCACGCATTTTTCATCCCTCAGTACAGCATGTCATTAAGGTGTGTGCCACGTCCCTGGTACCCCCCTGCACAAAACAAAACCAAACAGATCAATGATAAATGGTGCAATACCCAGAATCAACGAACACTGCCTGTTTATTAACTGGGAGAAAAAAAAAAAACCAGACTCCGACGATGACGGGATCCCTTCAGGTGAACATCACAGGTGGTCTGATGAGGGGAACCAAGGGGTACTACGTTTGCAAATCTCTGGGTTTCATGGATCACAGCATCTATCTATGGTAAGTTCTTACTGGTCTTCCAACACTGGGCTGCCGTCTACCAATCACTCGGTCAATCGTCATCTTGAAACCCTGGCTATGTTGAAATGAACAAGAAAGACCACAGTACGAGAGTTTATAACATCATTACTGAATACTTGATTGTGGTTGACACTTTGCATGGTATATAATTAGATTTGCAGACTTGCATAATTCAAATTGTTATAAAATAATGCAATACCGCGTGCCAAGCATTTAGATGCACGGGGGCGGGCTATACCTTGTATTTGTCAGGGTATTTTGGGGCCATGAGGCAGAAGACCCGCAGCGTAGCGTTGTGGCGCTGGTGACTGTCCAGGTTACCTAGCGATCCGCAAATAGGTGGTTTATTGTGACCAATATAAGATTCATTGACATGGTGACAAAGATGTCTGTTTTGCCAGATTCGCTGCAGAAGTAATGGCATGGTGAAAGCCAAGACAATTAGATGAATTTTTTATCAGAATGAAATAGCAAATCCGATTAGTAACTACGGGCAGTATCGCAAAGATTCTCTTTATTAGGTTTTCGTTATCAGGAAACAGTCAAGCAGATTCCTCGCGGGTCCAATCAGGGTTCAGTGTCCTGCTTCAGAAATTTTATTATTTCCTCACCTTTGTCTGAACGCGCATTCTTTGACCTTGTTTGTCACAATACGTTTTCTGATGGCTCCCAAGAGGAGCAGAATCCAAGGAAACAATGTTGCTAGAGCTGGCAGACTAAGGCATAAAGATGAATAATGTACGCTATGAAAATGTAGCATAACATCTGCAACTGCAAAATTTACATTTGGCGTATTTAGCGAGGATGATCGCTATATTAATCCAAAGCGCCTATACAAATGAGGATCAATGGAAGCAGATTAAAAACAATCACCATAGGAGCAGTGATAGACAAGATGCTATAATCAATGTCTCGCTTTAAGGCTTAACGCAGTAAGGAGTACACATAGCGAAGGGCTTTTTAAAGAATATAAATCAAATAAAAAGAAAAAGCAGACAGACTAGAAAAAAGAAGTAGAGGCAAGCTAGATTTAGATTTTTTTTTCCTTTTGTTAATTGATATAAAAAGTGTGAAAAAAACAGACAGAACAAAAAAAGATTAAGAATTTTTTTTTTTGTTTTTTAAGAATAAAATTAGAATTAGAGAGGTGCCTCAGAGTTAGAGCGTCAAATAAAGGATTGAGCAAGGAGATTGATGTTTTTATAAGCCAATTCTCTGACGCTGTGCTCTGATTGAGGTGGGCAAGATAATTTTTTTAATTTAAAGTGGTCAAACAAGCAAAAATAATTGCATTAGAAATATGCTGCGGCACGCTGAATTGAAGTATAGAGCGGAGTCAATACCTCTATGTTTTCGTAAATTCGCTTGACCATGACACTGTAAGTTACTTGGTGTTGCTGTACTCCTCAAATCTGGTGCTGTAGTATGATGGCAGAGATCGAGCATTTGAAATAGCCCATGGGCGCACCTGGCTGTAGGGTTGTTTTCAACCCCTGGCTTGTGTGTCCTGGCAGTCATTGGGTGTGAGTTAGGCATAATGTTTAATCACTTAAACAACTGTTTCATTCAGTGCCCATGCAATCGTCTCGTTTTGCACTTTGCAGTCTTAACCATTCAAACTTCTCAAATTCTCTTTTACAATATTTTTTTTCTGTCAGTGATAATCTCTTCACTTTCATTTTCTTGTGGCTGCCTATTCCTGAAAGTCTCGCAGGTTTGAAAGAGCAAAGCGTCTGCATTTCCCTCCAGTTTTCAACACGCATTGGAAGCACACGATCCCTACTAGAGGAATCATTTATCCTTTATTTCAAGTGGCATCAGGATGAATTAGATTTGACATTATCAGTCTAGCCAGAAGAACACCAGGTGATTTACTAAGTAAATGATCATCTGCAAGGTCTATGAAAGCGCTTCTTACCTATATGCCCTGGTTGAAATGCATGCAAATATGGTGTCTAATATCTCTGTCTCCAAAGCTCTACTCTGAAAGTATGTCTACTAGTGGCCTGTTTGACAGCCTTGTATCCTGATGAATATCACCACTTTTTTGTGGAGCCCAAGTGCACTGTGATAAACCGACTCCCATTATTGTTTTGACAGGCTGTCGATGAAAAAGAGGGAGCTATTGAAAATATATTATTTATTTACTGGCATTCATCTCATCGTGTGGTCTGTCTGATGGGTTTATAACAGAAAGTTATTGTAGAGAAACCAGGATTCAGAGAGCTTGTCCCATCGCATTACCTTCTACAAAAGCACATACTGCTAGCTTACTTGGTGGATTTGCCTGACTTGCACGACGCCCATTCTCACATGACCCATTCGTCATTACGGCGATTGACAATCTTATTACCTAGCCAGTATGAAAACTGAGATGACCTATGATTAAAATTTTTAAAACACTATAAGTGTGCCAGTGGACATGCCTAGCTAAAGTCATGTGTATCAGTAAGCAATAAGGTAGGAGCGAAAGAGGGGAATACTCTATTGGCAAGAGTAGTCTAAAGGGCATTGATGAGAAGATGTGTTTTTTTAGGGGGCTATGATATTATCATGAATGCTTTATCTATCTTATTTTTGGATGAAATGCTTGAGATCCATTCATAACACTGAAATAAAATCTATGATGCCTGTTTACAGTAAGTAAAAGTTGGAAAACTATAGGTAATAATCCCATCAAAAAATAAAATCAGCTGTCTGAAATCAATTTTTGGCATTACCTCACAAAGACGATGCGGTAGGTTTTTCTTGAGGTTTGAGCGTAGGGCAGGGTTCGCCCTAGAATGTTGGCAGCGGTTTGGGGGTCACCTGCGATGTGTAGAATTTTTTTCCGCTCATTCCGAGAGTCTGTAGTCTAATGGAGAAACAGGTAAGAAATTGAACCTAAAACAACAAGCAGCGGCACACTAATATTGTACCTGTGCCAGTAGGCCCCTGGCGATGAGTACATGTTTCAATAGACAAGGACATAGTCAGAGAGATCTATCGCATACAACATGCAGCAGATCAATTCATTCGTTTAGGTTCTGATGTGGGTTGTAGTGCCTGTTCTTATGTACTATTTATAGAGGGAGGGGTCCATAAGGAAGTAACCTTTGCAACAGAAACAAGGCATTTGGAATCAGATGCCAAATGAGGAAAACTAATTACACATTAACCATTCTAGTTCATTTTGCAGCATGGCTTTTATCCAAGCGACTTAGCCAATTTGGGGGATACATAACAGGCGATTCTTCTTAAAGAGTCGACGGTTCATGAATTCATTCTCTGCTCTCCGCCCTGGACAAGTCCCAATAAACGCTGTCCTCTGCTCGTCTAGGCGTGTGCATGTTGTGTGTGTAGTCGTGGGGGCGTGGTCATCTGATCCAGGGCAGATGATGCAGCAGTGCGGCCAAGCTAGTCGTCATATTGTTTGTTCTCCTTTATAAGGTTCAGTAACGCTGTGTTTACATGTTGTCAGATCGTTGTGGTCTCTCCCGGTGATGGCTCCGCCGTACAGCTCTGTTCCCCGTGTTCGTGTTAGTCCCGTGGCCTCGAGTCCTCCTGTCATCTGTCGGGTTGTTGTCTGGATCTTCGACACCGGCTGCATCTGGAATTCCTAGCAGCTGTCAAGAGGATATCAATACGACACCGGGATTCGAGGGATCATATACGGGACTGAGCACCACACATCTGTTGCCAAGCACTGAAGTACCTGGGCGTCAGGCCACTGTCCACGCAGCCTTGTGTCCGTCGAGTGCACCCGTCCGCCTGTGTTTCCGCTGGTGCACTGCTGTTTCTCTTGTCTGGGCTCTTGCACTGTGTGCAATAAAGGACGCCTTGCATTTATCATGCCTGTTTGCTGGGTCATAGTAACGACAACACACACATGAACACAGGAAGTGCTTGTAATACCATGTTTATAATGACATTAGTTCAAATAAGTACAAGTCTAGGAAAGAGAAAGGAATAAATAAAGTTAGAAAGAGCATCATTCTTTTTTTTATGATGAGTATGAAATCAAGAAGAGCTTCGGTTAGAGATGATTTTCAGAAGCTGTTGTTTGAAAATGTGTCAGGGATAGTCGCACATTCTGGATGGGGGTGGGTAAGATCATTCCAACAGCCAGGCAATGGTGAATGAGACTGTTCTGGAAAGTGATTTTGAGGTCCTCTCTGTGATGGTACCATGGGGATAAGGCGTTGCTCAGCTTTGCGGATCTCAGACTTCCTGGAGGGGAAGTAGATTCTTTGTGAGTAGTGAGTGTGAAGTAGGTCGGGTGCTTGAGTGCTGTGGGCTGTTCTATATGGCAAGCATCAATGTCGTTGAACTTCATGTGAGCACACAATCAGTAGCCAGTGCAAGGACGATAAACAGAGATGTAAGGTAACATGGCTCTTTTTTTTGGGCTTGCATTGAAAAAAACCAGTCAGTGCCGCTGCTCATCTCTGAATAATTTGTAGTATTGAGGTTGATTGAACAGAGTGTCTTGTGTTTGATCTTTCATCAGCCAGAAGGAGCAATATGCAGTAGATCCAGCCTAGGAAATGAAACACGGGCGCTGGACAAGAAGTTCGATGCCCGCTATTGCCTCCGTTAGAAAGGGCGCTGATCTTTCTGTTGTTGAGTGCGACTGGCAAACCTGGCAAGATTGCAAGGCAGATCTTTGTGCAAATTTGGTCTTTGTGAAGGTGAGCGGTCGTAGTGCAAACGGTTACACCAAGATTTCTGGACTGAAGTTGATGGGGTTAAGGGTGGGGGTAACGTAGAAGAACCTAGCTGGTTATGGAGGAACATCATACAGGGTAGTTGGAGTGGCTAGGGAATGTACAAAGAAGCTCAGTCTTTGCCAGGTTGAGCTGTAGGTGATTAAACATCTTGGCTAACCCTAATTATAATTTGAAATATTGCTACTTTCAACACTTTTTATCAGTGAATCCAGATAGAGAGAGGTTTTATATATGCGAATATGTCTTTCTAGTGTAGGAACACATCCTATTGGTAAACACTTTATAATAACAGGTGTTAAGGCGTATTTATAAGTGATTACGTATATGATGAACGAATGCATTTATAAAAACATCAACCCGTGTTCATAAATGACTTTAATGAGTGATACGTTAATATTTTATTAGGATGCTAGTCAAATGACTTAATTTCGGCGACTTATCAGCATCGCAAAATAAAAAGTTTTTGTTTACATGCATTATAATGTATTGTACTGGTAATTATGTTATCGTATGTACTATATACAATACATACACATACAGTAAATATTTTGAAAATATTTACATGTATATACACTTTATATATTTATATCTCTTATATTTATCACTTATATAGTAAAATGAATATTTAATATATAAACATAACTATGATTTTTCTTTAAAAAAAATGTCAGTTGAAAAATGTCAGTTTTGTGCTTGCACAACGACTATTTCTACCTATGTCATAAAACAATGAACACCCGCCTGCATAAAACCCAGTCCTAATTATTACTGTTCCCACTGAACTGTAATGCATAGATAATGCATAAAGAGTTACGAGTACAGGGTTTAGCATTATGGCATTTACATTGTCCTCATTTACAAATGAGGAACAAGGGAGAGAAAAAACAGGAAACAATCGAAATGCAAACAAAAGAGGTCAATGTATATAGTCAAGTGCTATAAGCAATGACTCAGCTTTGTCTTAATGTCAGTCGGCAACGTAGCAAGCAGGGTTTTGTTTAATTAATAGATATAAAAGAAAGTCGGGGAACGAGAACAGAATAGTAGAAAGATGCGAGGGCAAGCTAGTTGTTAGAAGGTCTTCTTTTTGCTTTTGTTTAATTGTATCCATAAAGGTAAACAAGAAAACTGACAGAAGAAGCTAAAGAATAAAAGGGCTAGTGTTTTTTTTTTGTTTGTTTGTTTGCCAATTTTTTTTTAGAAAACAAGCAGCAATGAATAGAGTGAACCTATAAAGGTACAAGTGGTTTTTTTTAAAGAACAGAATTAAAATAGAGAGTGCTAGAGTTAGAGGGTCAAATAAATATAAAAATATAATAAAAAATTTAAATAAAATATAAAAAATAAATATTACAAATTAACTCTGATAAAAAATAAAAATGTCCACTGAGTTGCATGGTTCAGAAATTAGCGGCCGGTTCATAAGAGCTTGGCTTAAAGTCTATATAAGGCAAGGAGAACAGCGACAATCACATGTACTTTGTACACATGACCTGATTTTGGGGCACCGCTGCCAAAT